>NW_004444009.1:1265096-1274741 GCF_000243295.1 Trichechus manatus latirostris
TTCTACATTTTTCTCCATCTCTGCCCAGGACCTTCTGTTGTAATCCCTGTCAGAGCAGTCAGTAGTGGTAGCCGGGCACCATCTAGTTGTACTGGACTCAGTCTGATGGAGGCCATGGTAGTTGTTGTCCACTAGTCTTTTGGACTAATCTTTCCCTTGTATCTTGCTATCTTCATTCTCTCTTGCTCCTGAAGGAGTGAGACCAGTGGAGTATCTTAGACGGCTGCTCACAGGCTTTTAAGACCCCAGGCTCTACTCACCAAAGTTGAATGTAGAACAGTTTCTTTATAAACTATGTTATACCAATTGAGCTAGATGTTCCCCAAGACCATGATCCCCCCAGCCCTCTGCCCAGAAATTCTGTCCCTCAGGGAGTTTGAATGTGTCTACTGAGCTTCCATCACCTTTCCTTGTACAAGTTGTGCTGGCTTACCCAGTACTGTGTACTGTCTTACCCTTCACCAAAGTTACCACTTATCTATTGTCTCTTTAGTGTTTCCCCCCCACCCCTCCCATCCCTCGTAACCATCAAAGCTTGTTTCTTTTTGTGTGTAAAGCTTTTCATGAGTTTTTACAGTAGTGGTCTCATATATTTGTCCTTTTGTGATTGACTTATTTCACTCAGCATAATGTCCTCCAGATTCATCCATGTTATGAGATGCTCTGCAGATTCATCATTGTTCTTTATCGTGTGTAATATGTACCATAGTTTGTTTATCCGTTCATCTGTTGATGGGCATCTAGGTTGTTTCCACCTTTTGCTATTGTGAACAATGCTGCAGTGAGCATGGGTGTGCATATATCCATGGGTGTGACAGCTCTTATTTCTCTAGGATATATTCCTAGGAGTGGGATTGCTGGATTGTATGGTATTTCTATTTCTAGCTTTCTGAGGAAGTGCCATATCATTTTCCAAATGGTTGTATCATTTTGCATTCCCACTAGCAGGGCATAAGAGTTCTGATCTCCCTGCAGTCTCTCCAACATTTGTTATTTCCAGTTTTTTTTTGATTTGTGCCAGTAATGCCAGCGTGAGATAGTATCTCATTGTGGTTTTGATTTGCATTTCTTTAATGGCTAGTGATCTTGAGCATTTCCTCATGTGACTGTTGGCTGCTTGAATGTCTTCTTTGATGAAGTGTCTGCTCATTTCCTTTGCTCATTTTTAAATTGGATTATTTATCTTTTTGTTGTAGAAATGTCGAATTTTCTTGTAGATTATAGAGACTGACCTTTGTATGACTTGTAATGTCCAAAAATTTTTTCCCAGTCTGTAGGTTCTCTTTTTACTCTTTTGGTGAAATCTTTTGAAGAGCATAAGTGTATAATTTTTAGAAGATCTCAGTTATCTAGCTTATCTCCTGGAGTTTGTATGTTGTTGATTATGGTTTGAATCCTGTTAATGCCATGTATTAGGGTCTCTAGCATTGATCCTATGTATTCTTCTATGAACTTTATAGTTTTTGGCTTTGATCCATTTTGACTTAGTTTTTGTATATGGTGTGAAGTATGGGTCCTGTTTCTTTTTTTTTGCAGATGGACATCCAGTTTTGCCAGCACCATTTGTTAAAAAGACTGTCTTATCCCCTATTTGATGGACTTTGGGCCCTAGTTGAAGATCAGGTGACCTTAGGTGGATGGATTTACATCTGGGTTCTCAATTCTGTTCCACTGGTCCATGTATCTGTCATCGTACAAGTACCAGGCTGTTTTGACTACCGTAGCTGTATAGTAGGCTCTGAGGTCAGGTAGTGGAATTCCTCTTACTTTATTCTTCTTCTTCAATATAAGGAATGTTTTTTTTTTATGACAAGGTGTAATAAAAATTTTTTTTTGAAAGTGTCTTGGAGATAACGTTATCTAAAGTTTTCCAGACAACTTAAAAGAGTTTGTTTTAACAAGATTTTTCTGAGAAATGAGGTAGTAGTACTGAATGGTTATCACAAATCCATGAGATATCTGGTTAGAACTGCTTACCATCAACTAGTGATGTTTTTACGACCCTTCCTGAAGGATATGTGACTATGATTGAAAACTTCTGTAATTAGTCCCTGAAATCAATCACTGTAAACCTCTGCACCCAATTATTCAGTAGAAGCCCATTCCCCACCTCCTAACCCACCCTTCTTGTGACTTCAACCAAAAACTAACCAATCAAATGTTTGAATTATAATTTCTTTGTTCTTTGGACTATATCTGTTCCTATTTGAAGCTCTCTCGCTGGAGTCATCAGTTTTCACTTATGTGAGCTGGTGTCTCTCTGCATTCAAATATACTTTTTTTTTAACTGACTAAATCCTGCTAAGCTTATTTCAAGGACTTAGTGGCTTTGTTCTCTACAAAATTTTGGAGGCTCTTCTGGGATCTGAAAACATCCCCTCCATGGCGGACCTGAGGATTATGGACTGGAGTTTCTGGCACCCAATTTGAAGGCCCTTTGTGCCTTTTCCACTTCCCCAGGACCTTGGTCTGTGCAATTCGGAGGCAAATACTTCTCAGAAAGAACCTCCACTCTTTTGTGTTGAGGTTTTCTGAGGAATTATTCAGTCTCTGCTTCCTCTTTTTTCCTGTTCCTTTCTCGACTGTAGTGTGGCAACCTTGATAATTGTTAGCATGTGTTGTTTTGAACTGGTAAAGTGACTAATTAATTTCAGTACCACCTAGTGGATATTTTTTTTTTGAAAGAAAGTAGTAGGGTTGGTCTATTTTTCTTTCTTCCCTTTGGAGACACATTAAACTTCCTCGTTTCTGATTTACATGTACATTTCCTTGGCGAGATGGGTAATGCTGATTCCAAAGGATATTCAAGTCCCCCTGTTGGAACCCCTGAAACATGACATGATCTCATGCAAAGAAGTTTTTAAAACCAGTGGCCTTTATGGGGTACTTTTGAAATGAAAAAATTGATTTTCCTGTGCAGCCAATTGGAATCTAAAATCAGGAGAAGGGAATGGCAAGACTTTCTTGATTGGCACCAAGAAGTCTCTAAAAGACAGAATGAAATAGTTTTGCTTCCCTGCATGATACAGTGTCTAGAAAAGGTGAACTGGTAGGAAAATTGTAATGTCAGTCTAAACCTTCAGATGACCCTCTTCTTTCCATTGTTCCAGTTGCTCCTACACCTGCTGTTACACTCCCTTCCTCTGATTCTTCTCCCACTGTCACTTCTCCTTGTGCTCCTCCAGAAGATGCCTCCCTTTATCTGTCCCTACCTCCTTCATCTCCACCTCCACTTCTCCCTTCTTATTTTGAAAACACCCCAGTTGAGCTTCCTTATTGTGCTCAAGACTTTGGACTTAAAAGGGCCAAAGACAAGCCTCATATCGAGGCTTGTCTTTTAAAATCAAGCAACTCGACCAAAGTGGACAACTTCCACAAGTTAATTTTTACACCATGGAGCAAGGCAGAGCTAAGATCCATACTTAAGGATTTTCCCAAGCCCAGGGAGGATCCAGGTAAATTTACTGAGGAATTCAGAATCCTTACCTATACCTATGAGCCAGGAGTCCCTGACATTTATCAATTTATTCACATGTTGTTGGGGCCCAGGGAAGCGAAGCCCAAATGTGGATGACTGAGGATGGATGGTATGAGGACAGGACTTTGGTGATTCCTTCCTCACTAAAAACTACTAGAGACCTGTTGCTGGAAGCTAGGAAAATTTATGATCTGTTGAGTAATGCAATCCAAAGAATATTTCAAAAAAATAGATTGGACCAAATTCAAGCTTGCAAACAAGAGAAGGGTGAAATTGTATACAATTTTAGAGATGGATTAGAACAATTACTCCTTGAACACTCAGGGTTAAAATTAGATAATGATGATCCTGAGATTGCCTTCAATTCTATTCTTTCAATGGTTTGAACCCAGAGCTTTCAAAATTGCTCAAATGCCATTGCTTAGATTGAGAAACAGGTCCCTGTAGAAACCTTTTGGACACTGTTTACAAATTGGCTCAAACCACTGAGCAGTGAAATCAGGCCTGTGAACAAAGAACCAAAACCTAGGCAAAATAAACTAATGGCCTTGCAGCTTCAGCAGTTGCAAACTCCTGGAGTGCAGGTATCCAATACTGGAGCCCAAAGGGGAGGAAACTAGTCAGGAACTCCAGTGTGTTTTTACTGTAAGAAACCAGAACATTTTAAAAAGGAATGTGCTAAATTAAAGAATAAACTGGGCATGCCACCTCCCGCTTCGTCTCCGGTAGGATCAGCTTGACGGGGCTCCAGTGATCAAATTGGGATTTTTCCAGTAGTGGCTTTAAATAAACAGGGAGAAACTACTCTCTGAGTAAACAGGGAAAATTGTAAGTTTTTAATCTATATGGCAGTCATGTTGTCAGTTTTGAATCCCATATGTTTGAAAAAATTCCTTACCCTGGAGTAATAAAATGTCTAAAATAATAGGAATTATGAAACAGGAGCAAATTCTAACTCATTCTCAGCCAGTTAGTGTTTCTTTAGGACCTATAGAAGATATCCATCCCTTTTTAATGGTCTAAATACTCCTGTTAAGCTAGCAGGTAGGGACCTTTTTATCTATATGGAACTATCATCTACAATTTATGAACAGGGAGAAATACTTTTAGAAATACCTAATGCTTCTCACCCTGGGATGAGAGAAACTATGGATAGTGAAGAAACTCCGTTATTTTCAGGGACTTACCATGCCTTTACAGGAAGACATCCCTCACCCGACCATTGACCCCATTCCCAGTGTCAGGTAGGTAGAAGAGCTGCCTTTCTCTACAGGAGGCTTGGCTGACCCTCAGCAGGATGCTGGGTGCCCTTTTGCCTCAGGTTGCCTTACTGAACTCCCAGAAACATTATGGACCATGTCTTCCACAGATGTTAGTCAAGTTTTGTCAGCTGAATCTATCAAAATTCAAACAGATCATTCTAAGCCTTTGACTAGGGTTTCACAATACTTTATAAAGAAGGAAGCAAGGGGAGGACTAGCCCTAATAATACAAGATTTCTTAAAAGGAGGACTCATTATTTCTTACACCAGTCCATGTAATACTCCTATTTTTCCTGTGAAGAAATCTGGGAATTGAGGATGGTGTTTTGTGCAAGACTTATGAGGCATAAACCACATAGTTATCCCTCACTTCCCATAGTACCTAATCCCCATCTACTTTTATCTAATATTCCTTCTGAAACTACTTGTCATACCATAATAGACTTATGCAGCACATTTTTCAGTGTCCTGGTTCACTCAGAGAGCCAATATCTATTTGCTTTTATGTGGGATAATCTACAATTTACCTGGACACTCATGCCCCAGGGGTATACTGAAAGTTCTGCTTACTTTTCCCATGTTTTTCATGCCAATTTACAGTCTTTACAATTTGTCAATGGCTCCACTCAGCTCCAACACGTTGAAGATTTTTTAGTCTGTTCCCTCTCATTAGATGCATGTTTGAAATATAGTATTCTGTTATTACAGCATTTGGCCACTAGAGAGCATAAAGTGTCCAAATAAAAATTACAACTGGCTTTACCTTCAGTAAAATATTTTGGGCATATTATCTCAGCAACAGGAATTTCTATAGACCCAAAAAGAAAGGATGCAATTCTGACTTTCTCTATCCCTACCACTAAGAAGCAGCTGAGAAGATTCTTAGGGCTTTGTGGCTACTGTCATGCCTAGATTCCTAATTTTTCCCTAATAGCCCAGCCACTTTATCAGTTTTTAAAGGGACCTGAACCTGACCCATTTCAGTTGTCTGAAGAGAGCTTCCAAGCTGTTTCTAAGTTAAAGGAGTCACTTCTCACCAACCCAGCTTTAGGATTTCCCAATTATAAACTGGATTTTTCATTGTATGTCCCGGAAACAGCTGGAAATGCTTTGGAGGTCCTCACCCAGACACATGGAGGCAGCAGCAACCTGTGTGATACTATAGCTTACAATTAGACACAGTAGCCAGGTGATATCACCCACACCTTGCAGCAGCTGATGCCACAGCCAGCTGGTGGAAGCCGCAGTCGATAGTGTACTCAGAAAATTTTTAATGTGTATGTTCCCCATGCTGTGACCACAGTCTTAAATCCTTCCCTAACCCAACATTTGTTAGCCAGCAGGGTAACCTCCTAGGAAGGCTTGCTTTTAGCTGCATCCAACATTGGGTTGCACACCATTAACTTTTTAAATCCAGCTACCCTTTTGCCTATACCCTATGATTTTGAAACTGTCCCTCATAATGGCCTGAATTTAACAGATCAATTACTCCAAGACAAGACTTGCAGGAAACTCCCCTCTCCAATCCTGATTTGATTCTTTTTGTTGGTGGGTCATATTTAAAACCAGATTCCTCTAGTTCTCGTTATTAAGGTGGATATGATATTACCACATCTACTGAGATCCTGGAAAGCAACTCACTACCAGATGTTACTTCAGCTCAATAAACTGAATTGATTACACTCACCAGTGCTTGCAAAATTGCGTCTGGAAAATCAGTAACCATATACATGTATTCGAGGTATTACTTTGAAATTATTTCTGATTTAGGGATGCTATGGAAACAAAGGGGGTTTCTGACATCATCTGGAAGCCAAATTAAAAATGGATCCCTGGTGGCAGACCTCCTGGAAGGTCTCTTGGTCCTTTCTGAGATCATGGTGGTTAAAATTCAGGCCCATCAACATAAAAACATTCCCCAAACGGACAAAATTAAAGAAAATGCTTTAGCTGATATGGCCACCAAAAGCGCTGCATCTCAATTCACTTGTGACAGTCCCTGTTATGGCCAGGATGAAAAGGAAGGAGTAAAAGAATTATATTCTTTTAAACTGTCACACTCTAACTTCTCAAAAACGCAGAGCCATGTTAAGTTAGGTCTGGCTAAGCTGAGTCCAAGCCTTTTAAATTTTTCCTGATTTTTCTGACCTTTTCAAAACTCTTAGCAAATATCAGCAACTAGCCTCTGAAGAAGAGATTAAAGATTGGGCATACATGGAATGTTATCGAGACTTCGTTATGCATTTATGGATGGTCCCTGGTAACAGGCCTGTTTTACTCTCCTGTTTGCATGTTCCCTCACTTCAGGTTTGTTTAACTGACATGGAGAGCACAGCAGGTGATGATATAATTGCCTTTTTGGAAAAACATTTTTGGGGAAACTTCTTGGCTGATGCTTATCACATATTTTCTTTTAACTGTGCCTCTCTCAAAAGGGGTAGGATATCCTGTATGATGATGAAGGCTTCTAGCACAGATCTTTATCACCTTTCTTAAAAGCATTGCCCTGATTACCCCTCTATCCATGGTAAATGTCACCTTTGTCATGACAAACCCCAAAGCATGGGCAAAGCTTTAGTAATTGAAGACCCTAGATGGAACACCACAGTCTGGCATGATCTGGCTTACCATAAAACAGAGGCTCCTGAATCTAAGGTGGAGCAATGGGAAAGAGAAAGCTGTGACTTTAACAAAGAATCTTCCTTATGGGAAGGGCCCAATGCCAAACCTGTTGTTCCTAAGGATTTGCATATTCCTCTAGCAACTACGTCCCATATGAAAGAATATTTGGGCTGAGACAAAACAATAGGCAGTTTATAAAAATGTTTTTGGGGACATTTTTGGAAAACTGCAGAACGAGTGTTCAGACAATGTTCTGTCTGCTCAGTTTAATCCAGGTAAACCTTACCAGCCCTGGACTGGGAAGTATCCCTCGCCCACTGGACCAATGCTCAAGTGGCAGATAGATTTTGTTCAGCTGACACCTACTAATGGTTATACAATTATTTTAGTTATGATTTGGAGGTACTCACACTGGGTTGAGGCTTTTCCCTGCCGCAAGGCCACGGCTGCTTTTGTAGCTAAAAAGCTATTAGAAAATATCATTTCCACATGGGAAGATATAGCCATCCTTTACAGTGACAGAGGAACCCACTTTATGGGACAAGTAATAAAGGCCGTCTGTTGTATTTTTGCCATTTTTCAGAGACTCCATTGTCCTTATCGCCCCCAGTCTTTTGGCCTAGTGGAAAGGACCAATGGAATCATAAGAACTCAATTGGTGAAGCTAACCGCATCTATGATGGAATTGTCCTGGCTGCAGGCCCTCCCATTAGTGTTAATGAACCTAAGGGGCACTCCTTTTGACCCACATAATTAACTCTTTATGAGATCTTAACAGGTCAACCAATGAACTTACCTTATTCAGCAGTCATTGCAAGTTCAAATTTAATGCAAGCCAATCTATTAAGGTATTGCCAATCATTGATTAATTATGCTAAAGAACATGTCAAATTGCTTAAGGAGGCTTTTGACAATAGAGGGACTGAAGGGTTGATGGCCCTATCCCTTTTACTGGGAGATTATGTTTATTGGAAAAGACATCAACTAAAATATTTCCTTGAACCTCGATGGAAGGGATTTTACTTAGTCTTATTTACAAATTCTTGTGCTGCCAAATTATAGGGAGTTAAGACTTGGATTTATTTATCCCAACTGAAGAAAGCCCTGACTCCTGAATGGAATGTTGAGCCTCATGAATGATTGAAATTAAAATTCAGCCATCACTAGGAAGACAAGCGGATGACAGCTGGGTAAACTGCTTTCCCAAGATCTCCAGACCTGATCTGAAACTGCCTATGCAGCCTGCAGTAAAATTTGTACTGTTTGGTTTTTTCTTCATTATTTTTGGTATCTTGGTACTGTTAGCTGTTATGTATGATTGCAGAATTATATCCTGGTGTTTTTGGTGATTATATTATGCCATTTGTTACCTTTGAAATAAGTTGCTTAAATGAGGGCTTTAACAATTTTTGAAATTCTCTTAATCATCAGGATCCTAATTTTCAGTTGTATTTTGTTGGTTTTAATGATTTAACTTGTCTGTAGTGCCACCTTCTGACTGTTATAGTTATTTTTGTTTAATCCAAGTTTATGATTTGTTTTTTTTATTGTTTTAGTTAAATGAAGTTTACATTTCAAGTTAGTCTCCCATACAAAATTTTATACATACATTGTTATGTGACCCTAATTGCTCACCCCATTCTGCGACAGCACACTCCTCCTTTCCACCCCCGATTCCCCATGACCATCCAACCAGCTCCTAACCCTCTCTGCCTTCCCATCTCACCTCTGGACAGAAGCTGCCCCTTTGGTCTCTTGTATCTACTTGAGATAAGAAGCACACTCTTCACGAGTGTCATTTTATGTCCCACAGTCCATCCAGTCCAATCCCTGTCTGAAGAGTTGGCCTCAGAAATTGTTTTAGTTCTGGGCCGATAGAGAGTCCGGGAGCCATGCTTTCTGGGGTACCTCCAGTCTCAGTCAGACCATTAAGTCTGGTCTTCTTACTAGAATTTGAATTCTGTACCCCATCTTTCTGCTGCTCCATCAGGGACTCTCTGTTGTGTTCCTGTCAGATAAGTCATTGGTGGTAGCCAAGCACCTTCTAGGTCTTCTGGTCTCAGGCTGATGAAGTCTCTGCTTTCTGTGGCCCATTCTGTCTCTTGGGCTCATACTTTTCTTGTGTTTTTGGTGTTCTTCGTTCTCCTTTACTCTGGGTGGTTGGGACCAATTGATGCATCTTAGATGGCCACTTGCAAGCTTTTAAGACCCCAGATGCCACTCACCAAAGTAGGATGCAGAACATTTTCTTAATAAACTTTGTTATGCCAATTGACCTAGATG
>NW_004444009.1:1280787-1335408 GCF_000243295.1 Trichechus manatus latirostris
TAATATGTGGTCTATTGTGGAGAATGTTCCATGTGCATTGGAAAGAAAGTATACTTGGCTGCTGTTGAGTGCAGTGTTCTGTATATGTCTATGAGATCAATTTAGTTGATTGTAGCATTTAGCTCTTCCATATACTTGTTGAGCTTCTTTCTGGCTGTTCTGTCCTTCACCAAAAATGGCATGTTGAAGTCTCCTACTATTATTGTGGAGCTGAGTCTATCTCTCTTTTCAGTGCTGTTAAGGTTTGTTTTATGTATTTTGGAGCCCTGTGGTTGGGTGTGTAAATATTTATTATAGTTATGTCCTCCTGGGGTATGGACCCTTTAATCATTATATAGTGCACTTTCTTATCCTTTGTGGTGGATTTTACTTCAAAGTCTATTTTGTCAGAGATTAATACTGCCACTCCTGCTCTTTTTTGCGTGTTGTTTGCTTGATATATTTTTTTCCATCCTTTGCGTTTTAGCCTGTTTGTATCTTTAAGTCTAAGGTGTGTCTCCTGTAGGCAGCATATAGATGGATCATGCTTTTTTATTCTATCTGCCACTCTCTATCTCTTTATTGGTGCATTAAGTCCGTTTACATTCAGTGTAATTATTGATAGGTATGAGTGTAGTGCTGTCATCCTGATGTCTCTTTTTGTGTGTTGTTCACAGTTTCTTTGTTCCCCTTAATTTTCTGTGCTGAGTCGTTTTTCTTTTAGGTATTTTTTTCATCTTTTTCATTGTCGTAGATTTTGTGTTTGCTGGGTCTTCAGGTTTTTCTACTTTTTTATTTTGATTTGTAGGATTGTTAGATTCCCTTGTGGTTACCTTAATATTTACTCTTATTTTTCTTAAGTTTATACAGTCTTTTATTCCTTTATATTGCCTTCACTTCTCCTCCACATGAAAAACCAATGTCTGCATTTTACAAGTCCCTCTTTTTTTGTTTTAATGTTGTCCTTTTTTATATATTGGTATCTCTGTTTCCTTATTTTCAATGTTTAAGCTTTAATGTATTTTTGACTTCCCTATCTGAGTCAATGTCTGGTTGCTCTGTCCTGTGTTCTAGTCTTGCGTTGTTATCTGATATTATCGATTATCTATCCGGAGGACTCCCTTGAGTATTTCTTGTAATTTTGGTTTGGTTTTTGCAAATTTCCTAAACTTCTTTTTATCTGGAAATGCCCTAATTTCACCATCGTATTTGAGAGACAGTTTTGCTGGATATATAATTCTTGGCTGGCAGTTGTTTTCCTTCAAGACTTTATATATGTCATCCCGTTGCCTTCTTGCCTGCATGGTTTCTGCTGAGTAGTCTGAGCTTACTCTAATTGACTCTCGTATGTAGATGACTTTTCTTTTATCCCTAACCACTCTTAAAATTCTCTCTTTATCTTTAGTTTTGGTAAGTTTGATTATAATATGTCTCAGTGACTTTCTTTTGGGATCTACCTTATGTGGGGTTCGATGAGCATCTTGGATAGATATCTTCTCATCTTCATGATATCAGGGAAGTTTTCTGTCAACAAATCTTCAACAATTTTCTCTGTATTTTCTGTTATCCCCCCCGTTCTGGTACTCCAATCACTTGAAGGTTATTTCTCTTGATAGTGTCCCACATAACTCTTATAGTTTCTTCATTCTTTTTAATTCTTTTATCTGATTTTTCCTCAAATATGTTGATGTCAAGTGCTTTATCTTCAATGTCACTAATTCTAACTTCTACTGCCTCAGTTCTGCTCCTATGACTTTCTATTGAGTTGTCTAATTCTGAAATTTTATTGTTAATCTTCTGGATTTCTGACTGCTGTCTCTCTATGGATTCTTGCAGCCTATTAAATTTGTCATTATGTTCTGGAATAACTTTTTTAAGTTCTGCTACTACATTGTCTGTATTTTCTTTGGCAGTTTCTGCATTTTATAGAATTTCTTTCTAATTTCTAGAAGAGTTCTGTATATTAACCTTTTGTATTCTGCCTCTGGTAATTCCAAGTAATTCTCTTCCTCCAGAGAATTTATTCATTCTTTATTTTGGGAGCTTGCTGAAGCCATCATGGGCTGCCTCTTTATGTGATTTGATATTGACTGTTGTCTCCGAGCCATCAATAAGTTATTATAATTTTATTTTATATTTGTTTAGTGTGTCTTAGCTTCTTGTTTTGTTTTGTTTTGATATTCCCAAATTTGCTGCTCGTATGCGCTAGTTTGATTATTGGCACCTTTGAAGCTCTAATGTCCTGTCACCAGGTAGTTAGTTTGGTAACTAAGTATGTGCACACAGGAGTCCATTAAATTTTCCTGTATGGGTTCAGCTCAGGTGTCCAGGCAATTGGTCATCACGTGTGTGGTGCAGGCTCTCACCTACAGTCTTAGAGAGGCATGGGTGATTGGTGTAGGCACCGGTATCTGGCTGCAGTAGGGGTCATGCACTGAGCTAGGCAGGGGGTTGATGGCTTCCCCTGAGAGTCTGAAAGGAAAGCAAGTCCCTATTCCCTGGGGCGAGTAGGTAGGTGAGTTTTGCAGCCGGACTATGAGTACCCCACTCTGTTGGCTGTAAAGACTCGAGGGCACCACTTTTTCTTGGACCCCTGTAGCAGGTGACTAGGCATTTTAGGTGATATCACCAGTCCTCAAGCCCCTGGTGCGGATCGATAAAGGTGCCCGCTTAAGGGGCAGGGCTGTGTCGAGGGTCACATATCTGCCGCTTCACAGCTGAAACAGTTGAAGTTAGACTTCAGGTGTTTACCCTGTTGTACTGTGGTAGTGAGGGCTAATGATGTTGAGATGGGTCCCCACAAGTCTATACAGGGGTGTAAGGCACTCAAAGTTTGTGGACCCCTTATGCCTGTGCCTAGCAAAGAAGCTGTGCCAACCCTGATGTCCTGGCTTAGGGGAACTAATAGCTTATTTGTTCCTTCTCCAAGGCCAGGAGAATGGGTCAGGGCGCCTTTTCGGATCTACTTCCAGCTCAGCGGACTCAGATTTCTGAAGGCCAGACTGGTGCAGAGTGGGGAGGGAGGAGGTAAAAGGGGAGAGGTTTTTCCCAAATGGGCTTTTTTTTTTTTTTTAAATCCCCGTGAAAGGCTGCACGCATGTACTTATCTTTAGCCACTTGGGAGCTGCTTTTCACTGGTTCAGAGTGTGCAAGCAGAATCTCTGCTGCCCGATCTCTCTTGATGTGAAGACTGCCTCCCGAGCTCTTGCACACAGCTGTTTGCCTGCTTCACTGCGTACCTTGGAGCCAGTTGGGGCTGAAGAGCTGCAGCTCCAGCCACTGTCTGGCACTTTTCGCTTCTTCAGAGCTGTCTCCCTCTCCCCCCGCCACTCAGTCTGACAACTTTGCCTTGCTCAGGGCTCCTAGATATTCATATACAATCAAATCGCTTGTTTTTCCAGGCCTTTGTTTTAAGAGGGATATAGGAAGCCATCTGACTACTCTGCCATCTTGGTCCTGCCTCCAAGTTTATAATTGGTATGGGATT
Organism: Trichechus manatus latirostris; assembly: GCF_000243295.1. Classification (NCBI taxonomy): domain Eukaryota; kingdom Metazoa; phylum Chordata; class Mammalia; order Sirenia; family Trichechidae; genus Trichechus; species Trichechus manatus. Next base: position 1,284,254 of record NW_004444009.1, read on the forward strand.
TTAGGATTACTAGCTGTTTTCTTGCCTTAAGTTTTATAATTGTTTCCACCATTTGTATTCTATTAACCCCTTGCTATTAATGCCAGTCACAATTTAATTTAGTAGGACACATGAATTTTGAAATAACATTGTATATTTTTATCGTTAGCATTCTAATTATTTTAAAAAAACAAACAAAAATAAAGCTGTTGTCGTCGAGTTGACTCCAACTCATATCAACCCTATAGGACAGAGTAGAACTGCCCCATAGGGTTTCTAAGGAGCAGCTGGTGAATTTGAACTGCTGACCTTTTGGTTAGTAGCCAAGATCTTAACCATTGTGCCACCAGGGCTCCCTTTATTGGTTAGTAGCCTTTTTATCCTCCTTTACGTATTTTACTGCTGAAATTATTTTGTCATCGCTATTATTTTTATGTTAGTGGCCCTTGTTTACTTCTTTTGGGCTTGTTTCTCCACTGTAAAGCCCTTCTTAAACTTTCTGCCATACTGTTGCTCATCTCAGCTCCCGTTAACTCCTGGCACAAAAATTCATTTGTTAGATTAGCTAAGGCAGTTTCAGGAGCAGTTAATCTTACTGATTGCTGGATATGCGAGATGGTCCCTTGGGCTGTCCATCAGAATTCCAACATTGTGGCAGCGCCCATAATTAAGTAGTCTCATGTGCCTCCTGTTATAATTAACAAAACCATTACTTTCAAAAAGGCAACTCTGGTAAGACTATGGCCCCTCATGTCTTACCATGGGAGTTGTGGCTACACTGTTTTTATTTAAACCAGATCGAGGACAAAGCTATGGAAAATTGCACCTATAAAACAGACATCGTATGTATGAACTGTGCATTTAATGATTCCCTAGCCTGGCATCACAGGTTTGGAAGTCTCACAACCCATTTACTGCCGGTGTGGAAAATGAAAGCTTGCTCAGCGGGGACTGATTTAAATCAACTGCCCCCACACCCTTGCAAGAAACTTGAATCCATTACAATTGGGTCAATTATCCATTTATAACAATTCTTTAACTGAAACCTGGCTTAAACAAACCAAATGATCCATCCCATTTCCTCATGATTACACTGGAAAGAAAATGCTTTGTGCTCCTTTTGAGTATACTTTCTTATGTGGAAGAAAAGGATACCCTGTGAAAAAGAATCCTTATTCTTGTTCTGACTCTTAGGGCCCTGTCTTGCTTAGATGGTTGGAGCATGGTAGGTCAGTGCAACCTGGGTCATACTAGAACTGCTTTAGACATTCATACACATAATGAAAGCACTCATTGGACTACTAGATTAGGCTTAAAATTATTAGAGAGAAAATAGACTAAGAAAGGTTTAAGCTATGGGTTTAACCCCATCAAAGATAAACCAGGGGAGAGATTCTCATTTGTGAAGTCCTTTGTATCCTGGTGGAGAGTCACTGATTTAGAACATGCCGTTAGAAACCCCTTTGATACTATGGAGCAAATAGTTGATGATGTTGCCAGTGCCCAGGCTGCCCAGGAAAAGTCAGTAAACTCACTAGAAATAGTGGTGATTGACAATAGGATAGCTTTGGACTACTCCCTTGCCCAGCAAGTTGGGGTCTGCGTAATTGCAAACACTTTATGTTACACCTGGATTAACACTTTAGGAGAAGTAGAACAATGATATTGAAAAATACAAAAAAGCCCACCTATTTACACATTCCCAAACTAACTGGATTTGGTTTTGTCTTCTCTGATATGTTTAGCTGGCTACTCAAAGGAGTGAGTGCCTATTATCAGTTGTTGTTAGGTGTCGTTGAATCTGTTCTAACTCGTAGTGACTCTATGTATAACACAATGAAACACTGCCCGATTCTGCACCATCCTCACAATCACTGTTATTCCTCACCCTGTTGTTGCAGCCACTATCAATCTATCTCATTAAGGTACTTCCTCTTTTAACGTGACCCTCTACTTTATCAAGTATGATGTTCTTCTCCAGGAACTTGTCCCTCCTGATAACATGTCCACAGTGCATGAGATAAATCTCATCATCCTCACTTCCAAGGAGCATTCTGGCTGTACTTCTTTTAAGACAGATTGGTTCGTTCTTCTGGCAGTCCATAGTATATTTAATATTCTTCTGACACCATAATTCAAAGGCGTCACTTCTTCTTTGGTCTTCCTTATCCATTGTTCAGTTTTCCCATGCATATGAGGCAATTGAAAATATCACGGCTTGGGTCAGGCAGACTATAGTCCTCAAAGTGACTTTAAAGAGGTCTTTGGCAGCAGATTTGCCTGATGCAATATGTTATTTGATTTCCTGACTGTTGTTTCCATGGGCATTGATGGTGGATCCAAATGAAATGAAATCCTCGACAACTTCAATATTTTCTCTGTTTATTATGATGTTGCTTACTTGTCCAGTTGCGAAGATTTTTGTTTTCTTTATGTTGAGGTGTAATCCATACTGAAGGCTGTGGTCTTTGATCTTCATCAGTAAGTGCTTCAAATCCTCTTGACTCTCAGCAAGCAAGATTGTGTCATCTGCATATTGCAGGTTGTTAATGAGTCTTCCTCCAATCTTGATGCCACGTTGTTCTTCGTATAGTCCAATTTCTTGGATTATTTGCTCAACATACAGATTGAATAAATTTGGTGAAAGGATATAACCCCGACATTCACTTTTCCTGACTTTAAGCCACACAGTTCTTTTTCTGTTTGAATGACTGCCTCTTGGTCTACGTACAGGTTCCTTATAGGCACAATTAAGTGTTCTGGAATTCCCACTTTTCACAATGTTATCCATAATTTGTTACGATTCACATAGTAAAATGCATTTGCATAGTTAGTAAAACACAGGTAAGCATGTATCTGGTATCCTCTGCTTTCAGCCAAGATCCGTCTGACATCAGCAATGATATCCCTGGTTCCCTGTCTTCTTCTGAATCTGGCTTGAATTTCTGTCAGTTCCCTGTCAATGTACTGCTGCAACTGCTTTTGAATAATCATCAGCAAAATTTTACTTGCATGTGATATTAGTGATATTATTTGATAATTTCCACATTCTGTTAGATCGCCTTTCTTTGGAATGGGCACAAATATGGATCTCATCCAGTCGGTTGGACAGGTTGCTGTCTTCCAAATTTCTTGGCATAGACGAGTGCGCACCTCCAGCACTGCAACCATTTGTTGAAATGTCTCAATTATCATTCCATCAACTCCTGGAGACTTGTTTTTTGCCAATGCCTTCAGTGCAGCTTGGACTGATTCCTTCAGTACCGTCTGTTCTTTATCATATGCTACCTTCTAAAATGATTAAATGTCAACTGATTCTTTTTGTACAGCAACTCTGTGTATTCCTTCCATCTGCTTTTGATGCTTCCTGTGATCCCTGGTGGCACAGTGGTTAAGAGCTAAGGTTACTAACCAAAAGGTCAGCAGTTTTTGAATCCACCAGGTGCTCCTTGGAAACCCTATGGGGCAGTTCTACTCTGTCCTATATGGTCGCTGTGAGTCGGAATCAACTCGACAACAATGGAATGGTGTCGTTCATTATTTTCCCCATAGAATCATTCAATATTGCAACTCGAGGCTTGAATTTTTTCTTCAGTTCTTTCAGCTTGGGAAATGCTGAGGATGTTCTTCCCTTTTTGTTCTCTAACTCCAGGTCTTTGCACATTTCATTATAATACTTTACTTTGTCTTCTTAAGTTGTCCTTTGAAATCTTCTGTTCAGTTTTTCTTTTTTACTTTATCATTTCTTCCATTCGTTTTAGCTACTCTACGTTCAAGAGCAAGTTTCAGAGTGTCTTCTGACATCCATTTTGGTCTTTTTTTTCTACCCGGTCTTTTCAATGACCTTTTTCTTTCTTCTTGTATGATGTCCTTGATGTATTTCCTCAACTCATCTGGTTTGCAGTCATTAGTGTTCAATGCGTCAAATCTACTCTTGAGACAGTCTCTAAATTCAGGTGGGATATACTCAAGGTCGTACTTTGGCTCTCTTGGACTTGCTTTAATTTTCTTCAACTTCAATTTGAACTTACGTAAGAACAATTGATGGTCTGTTCTGCAGTCGGCCTCTGGCCTTGTTCTGACTGATGATGAGCTTTTCCATCATCTCTTTCCACAGATGTAGTCAATTTGATTCCTGAGTATTCCAGCTGGTGAGGTCTATGTGTATAGTCACTGTGTATGTTGGTGAAAAGAAGTATTTGCAATGAATAAATCATTGGTCTTTCAAAATTCTATCATGCGATCTCAGGCATTGTTTCTATCACCAAGGCCTTATTTTCCAGCTGCTGATCCTTCTTTTTTGTTTCCAACTTTTGTATTCCTATCACCAGTAGTTAACAATGCATCTTGATTGCATGTTTGACCAATTTCAGACTGCAGAAGTTGGTAAAAATCTTCTGTCTCCTCATCTTTGGCCTTAGTGGTTGATGCATAAATTTGAATAACAGTTGTATTAACTGGTCTTCCTTGTAGGTGTATGGATATTATCCTATCACTGACAGCATTGTACTTCAGGATAAAGCTTAAAATGTTCTTTTCTACTATGAATGTGATGCCTTTCCACTTCAGTTTGTCATTCCTGGCATAGTAGTCTGATTCAAAATGGCCAATGCCAGTACACATCAGCTCACTAATGCTTGATATGCATATCAATCTTTACGCAGTCTATTTCATTTTTGATGACTTCCAATTTTTCTAGATTCATGCTTTTTACATTCCACGTTCCAATTATTAATGGATGTTTGCAGCTGTTTCTTCTCATTTTGAATCGTGCTACAGCAGCTAATTGAGGTCCTGAAAGCTCGACTCCATCCACATCATTAAGGTCAACTCTACTTTGAGGAGGCAGCTCTTCCTCAGTTGTGTTTTGAATGCCTTCCAACCTGAGGGGCTCATCTTCCAACACTATACCAGACAACGTTCTGCTACTATTCATAAGGTTTCCACTGGCCAATTTTTTCAGAAGTAGACATCCAGGTCCCTCTTCCTAACCTGTCTTATTCTGGAAGCTCAGCTGAAACCTGTCCACCATGGGTGACCCTATTGGTATTTGAGATACTGGTGGCATAGCTTCCTGCGTCACAGCAACACGCAAGCCACCACAGTATGACAAGCTGACAGATATGTGGTGGATGAGTACCAGCACGCAATATCTGGCATAGTTTAACTCTTTGGTTAATCAGCATTCACTTGTATCCTTAAACTCCAATTTAAACATCTAAATAACAACAATATATTGTTTCTGCCAAACATGAAATAATTGTCCCTCACACAAAGACACACCCTCCTTCCATAATGCAGAGTTCAGAGACCCCTCGGTCTTTGTATATTTCTCTGGATGATCTTCTTATTTTGTAGTTTAGTTATCATTCCATCTAAATATCCTGTACCTAAAGGCTAAATCATTAAATTGACCACCCACAAATACTCTTTATAAAGAATAGCAAGAAAAAAAGGGGGAAATAAACCTTGTTAGTATGTACACATGTACAGAGCAAAAAAGGAAAGAGGTAAGTATGGTTGATGTAGTCACGAGGCCATAGATGGTATTTATAGCTTCCTTCTTCCATTGTCTATTCTGTGTTCTTTTTGCTTTCAGTTGTTGTTTCAGCTAGAGAAGTGACACAAACTTTCAGTTCTAAGATGTCTGAACCTTTATTTCCCTCCTTTATTGGTTTACTGTAGTCTTTCATTAACTTATACTATTGGTCATGGAAGTTCTCAGACAATTGTCTGGGTTCAGGACCTAAACCCCCTTCCTCCATTATTTACCAATAGTATACCCTTGGGTAGCACAAATGGTTAAGCTAGCCAAAAGGTTGGTGGTCCTAACCCACCCAGAGGAGCCCTGGAAGACAGGAAACCTTGAAAACTCTATGGAGTACTTTTACTCTGCACACATGGGGTCACCATGAGTCGAAATCCACTCAACAGCTACTAACAACAATTTCTTCGTGATAATGTGTGTTTTATGAGGGCACCTAACATCCCCTGCCGGATGTTGGGCATCAATGCCCCTCCCAACCCTCCTGGAATTTATATGGATGTTTGGATGGATGACTTAAAGGCATCAATGGGTATGAAATAAAGTTAATTATTCACATAGTAAACAGCAACAGGATTTCCTAAGAGAAGGGATCATGTTCTGTCTGGGGGGAATGAAGAGTAAAGGTTTGGCTTTGAGTTTTATTGTGGCTGGGAGAAGAAGCTCTACTGGTGTTTGCATGGTTTGAACTTCCTGCTTGTGTCAGGGGAGAGAGTGCATGGCCTTTCTTATTGACTTGCCCAGATGTGGGGCAAATAGCGAAAGGTGAAAGTGGGGCTTGAAATCTTTAGACAGTCAAACATCAAAAATGGAGTCTTTTATTAAAAAATGGGCAGAGGATATGAACAGGCACTTCACCAAAGAAGACATTCAGGTGGCTAACAGATACTTGAGGAAATGCTCATGATCATTAGCCATTACAGAAATGCAAATCAAAACTACAATGAGATATCACTCCAACAAGGCTAGCATTCATCCAAAAGACACAAAATAATAAATGTTGGAGAGGTTGTGAAGAGACCAGAACACTTATACACTGCTGGTGGGAATGTAAAATGGTACAACCACTTTGGAAGTCGATTTGGCTCTTCCTTAAAAAGCTAGAAATAGAAGTACCATAGGATCCAGCAATCTCACTCTTTGGAATATATCCTAGAGAAATAAGAGCGGTCACACGAATAGATATATGCACACCCATGTTCATTGCAGCACTGTTCACAATAGCAAAAAGACGGAAACAACCTAGGTGCTCATCAACGGACGAATAGATAAACAAATTATGGTATATTCACACAATGGAATACTATGAAATGATAAAGAAAAATGATGAATCCGCAAAACATCTCACAATATGGATGAATCTGGAAGGCATTATGCTGAGTGAAACTAGTTAGTCACAAAAGGACAAATATTGTATGAGACCACTATTATAAGAACTCAATAAAAGGTTTAAACACAGAAGAAAACATTCTTTGATGGTTCCGAGGGTGGGGAGGGAGGGAGAGGGGAATTCACTAGCTAGATAGTAGACAAGAATTATCTTAGGTGAAGGGAAGGACAACACACAATACAAGGGAAGTCAGCACAACTGGACTAAACCAAAAGCTAAGAATTTCCCTAATGCGACCAAACACTTTGAAGGACAAAGAAGCAGGGGCGGGGTCTGGGGAACATGGTTTCAGGGTACATCTAGGTCAGTTGGCATAACAAACTTTATTAAGAAAATGTTCTTCATCCCACTTTGGTGAGTGGCATCTGAGGTCTTAAAATCTTGTGAGCGGCCATCTAAGATGCATCAATTGGTCCCAACCTACCTGGAGCAAAGGAGAATGAAGAACACCAAAGATACAAGGAAAATATTAGCCCAAGAGACAAAAGGGCCACATAAACTACAGACTCCATCAGCCCGAGACCAGAAGAACTAGATGGTGCCTGGCTACCATCAATGACCATCCTGACAGGGAACACAACGGACATTCCTGACGGAGCAGGAGAAAGGGGTTCAGAACTCAAATTTACATAAAAAGACCAGACTTAATAGTCTGACTGAGACTAGAGGAACCCCAGAAGACATGACCCCGGACTCTCTGTTAACCCAGAACTAAAACTATTCCAGAGGCCAACTCTTCAGATGAAGATTAGACTGTACTATAAAACATAAAATAATACTCGTGAAGAGTGTGTTTCTTAGTTCAAGTAGATACACGAGGTTAAGTGGGCTGCTCCTGTCCAGAGGCGGGATGAGAAGGCAGAAAGGGATAGGACCTGGTTGAATGGACATGGGAAACCTGGGGTGCAAAGGGGGAGTGTACTGTCACATTATAGGGATTGCAACTAGGGTCACCTAAAGTGTATGAATTTTTGTCTGAGAAACTAACTTGAGCTGTAAACTGCCACCTAAAGCACAATTAAAAAAAAAAAAAAAAGAAACAAGGAGCTTAATAAATTCCTTGACTGTTTTTACTGGGAAAAAAAAAAAAAAAAAGGAGTCTTTTTATTTATTTCAATAGGGAACAGCCACCCAAGGCAGTATAGCAACTTCCTACTTTGCCCGCTGGTTCAGTTGCTTCGAGTCCAAAACGGAAAGTGGCCGTCTCAACTTCTACCCTCACAGAACTGTTACTGTATTCCCTAATGGAACCTTTCTCCCTTGGGAGCTTAGACTGCTGCACTAGAAAAGCCCTGAAACAAAAATCCTGTGAATGGGTTATTAGGTAAAATAGTAAAAGAAACCATTCCCACTTTTGCCATTTGGCTACAGACTCCTGATTTTTACTTGAGTCTACACAATATATTGCCACAAAATATATTTACTCACTGCTTCAAAACATATATTGTCTTTTGTCTAAAGCTTTCAAACTTTGCAAAGTGTTGTATCGCAGCTGGCCCCTTAGCTGAGTCTTCAATAAGCCATTCCAACTTTCTGTAAGGCCATTTGCCTTTAGATAATAATGTACATGGTAAGAGCACTTGACTGCCATGGTTTTGCTGTGAAATGAATTCCTGGGTGAAAAATGGTGGTGTCAGATCTCGTTTAACTTCAGAGGGAGAGATGAGAATGAAGATCAGCATCAGTCCAAAGCTGATTGCTATGAGGTGGAGGTCCAACATACTTCCACTCTCCAACCTTTTTACCAATTCTAACAATAGTTGTCCCTCCCACGGCACTCTCTACTTCTCTGCTGGGTTTGATAATTCTTTGCAATGGCCACTCAGAACTCACAGACTATACCTATGATTATGGGGTTCATTAGGGAAGTAACAGGTTACAATTCAGGATCAGGGTCAGCTTGGAAGGAACAGGAACACCTCAGGATACAGTTCGTCGATCAAGATAGCTTCTTTTCAGCCGTGCCTGCATGCAGGCCTCTGCCGCCAGGTCCTGTTTGGGCCTGGCCTCTGCCCTGCTTGGGCAAGTGTTACAGCTCTTTAGCTTGTTGTTAAGTGCTTGGAGGCATCCTGCTCCACCAGGAAGCCACCTGCCCAAAGGCGCTCAGTTATCTCACTCCACAGGTCAGCAAATCACTGCAGCTGTCTGCCAGGTCCGTGCCACTGCCGGTCCATGCCACTGTTGCCTCCAGTGTTATAGCTCTCCAGTGTTACAATTTTCTGTCTCCTGGGTCTAGGAGGTTCACAGCACAGGGATCCTGGGTCCAAATGACACACTCCAATCCCAGCTCTTCTTCTTGATGGTGGTGAGGTACCCCTCACCCTGCAACTTGTGGGATTGGCTCTTTTTAAGCCTAGTGGTATGGCAAAATTGACCAATTCCCTTGATGGGCCATAGGCACCTTGTTTGCATAGTCCCAGCTAATTCCAGAAAGAGTTTTACACATCTTATTTGCATATCCCACCCAATAATTTTGTGAGAGTTGTAAGACCATAGCCAGAAAGGCCATATAAAAAGAGAAATCCATTGCCCTGCACTGGGTCATAATGTCATGTGTGATAATATGACAACAAAGGCATTCTGTAATTCTATGAATGATGGTGTTGACAGAAGAATAAGTGTCTATTCCAGTTTAAAAATCTCTGCTCTCTTCATAATGGAAGTGGTTTAACAATCAATCTGCCACTGGTGGGCATAGTGCTATATTGGGGGCTCTGAGTTGGTTAGTATAGTTGGCAAATTAGGCACTTAACACTGGCGTAAGATCAGCCTTGGTAAAGGGAAGCTAATATTGTTGAGCTAATGTATTATATCCATCCTTGCCACTGTGACTATTTTGTACATGAGTGTATTGAGCAAGCACTGGGGAGTTTTGGGAAAGAGGCTGATTGGCATCTACAGAGCATGCCATCTTCTATAAGATTATAGAGCCTTCTCTATAACAAGTGTCCTTTTATGAGAATTCCCATTGAATGCATATGTTTTCATAGCTGTCACCATTTTGAGAGGTTTATTCATATACCTCTTCCCCAGACATTCTTGTTAGCAATATTCTAATCTCATTTTCTTGAAGTTCCTGACAAGATCATTAGTCACTGTGATAGTTAAGGTTGTAGGTCAACTTGGTTGGGCCATGATTCTCAGTGGTTTGGCAGTTATGTAATAATGTAGTTTGGCAATTACATAATGATATAGTTTGACAGTTATGTAATGATGTAGTTAGCCTCCATTTTGTGATATAATATAATCACCTCCATGATGTGATCTGATGTGAGCAGTCAATCAGTTGAAAGGGAGTTTCCTTGGGGGTGTGGCCTGCATCCAATGTATATGGATGTTCTAGCAAAGCTTGCTGGCTTTTGCTTGCTCTGGATCCTGCGTCTGGCTCATGATCATCTGAGCTCTAGTTCTTGGGACTTGAGCCAGCAGCCTAATGTATTGCCTGCCAACCTTGGGACTTGTCAGCCTCCGCAGCCTGTGGGCCAGCAGCCTTCTGTCTTACTTGCCTATCTTGGATTCGTCAGCCCCTGCAGCCATGTGAATCAGAAGCCTCCAGTCTGATGCCTGACGTCTGACTCACAGACTTAGGACGTGCCATCCTTTGTAAGTATGTGAGCCATTTCCTTGAGATAAATCTCTCTCTCTCTCTCTCTGTCTATGTATATATGCTTCACAGGTTTTGTTTCTCTAGAGAACCCAGCCTAAGACAGTCATTACCCATGAACTGGTATCAAGCCATATTTATGGTCATTTCTCATTCCAAACAGAAGAGACAAGCAGATTTATTGCTCAAGTTTCTGCCCACTGGGAGGATTATATTTCCCCATTGTCTTTCAGTGACACTCCTGAGTGAGGTGTTAATGCTGTATCAGTCCACTTCTGGGTGGTGATGAAGTATCATGTGAAACTGTCTGTAAAACAGGTTTCAAATTTTTCTTCTTCAGTAAACCAGCCTTGGAGAACTTTCTAAGATCCCGTTGATTTGGGAGAGGTACCAGTGCAGTAGAGTAAGTGGTGTGGAAGTGTGAGCCACTTGCTCATGCAGCAAATTTGTGTCTTCAGGACTGTTTTGAGCCTGGTATTGTGTATACCGGAAACCCTGGTGGCTTAGTGGTTAAGAGCTATGGCTGCTAACCAAAAGGTTGGCAGTTCAAATCCACCAGCTGCCCCTTGGAAACTCTAGGGGGCAGGTCTACTCTGTCCTATAGGGTCGCTATGAGTCGGAATCAACTTGATGGTAATTGGTTTGGTTTGGTTTAGGTTTATTGTATATACCACTTCCACTTGATGATGGTGTGCTGCTCATCCACCCACATTTATGACTTGGTGGATCAGAGAACACACAGTTCAAATGGATAGCTCAGATAACGTTGTCACTTTGTATCTGATGGTCAGGTATTTATACTCTCTAGGGCCCAGGAGTAGCCAAGCGAAGAATTATTTGCAGAAGTGGACAAGGCTTTCCTCCAAAATCCTAGGGAATGGGCAGTATAATTCTTCTCAGAGGCTTTATTTGGCATCCCCGTATGCCGCAGACCCTTAAACATCCTTGAATCTGTTGGTTCAGACAGTCTGAGAACTGAATGAGAGTGACACTTATTGTAATGATTCAAGTTTGCTCCCTTGTCATCAGACTTAGAGTTTTTCATATTATATAGAACAGGTAATACTTTAGTAGGACACCCAGTTATTTCAGATCTAGAGACACTGTGGGCATTTAGCCACTGCCAAAAATCTCTGCAGATTAAAATTTTCTGATTATTGCCCAACCACAAGACTTCCACCACTTTAGAATCCCATAACATACACTGAAGTTAGGGAAACCATTTCAATGATGGTGTCTTCTAGTGTCATTCTCAGGCTGCACGGCACAGCCACTACAAACTTTACAAGGATGCTAGTGCTCCCTTTATCAATGCAGTCTATAAGAGGGCTTGATGGAAGGAATGTGGTTTGGCCTCTCCTTGAGTACTTTGTTTGTGGGAGTATGATAAGAAGGTCATAGATGATAAATCCACTTCAACATTCTTTCTCCCTAAAGCTTTGGATCCCACCCTCTACATTATACCAGGGATTTTTCTAGCATCTCAGCTTTATTGAATGTGGGCCACGATAGAGTCTAAGTTTCAGCCAACCAACCAAAGAAACTGTTAGAGCCCCTCCAAGCTGCTCAAGGTGACACATTGAACTGAAAATTTCTGATACCTGCACCCAGCTCCAGAAGAAGGTGACTTCTTTTTTATTCATTATTCGTTTACTCTCTTATATATGACTCCTACTGGCAGAACCTAAGATGGTACCCTGCTGGCAATAGAGTCTGAAAAATAAGATTTCAGGCTTTCAGCCCCTGTGATGCAAAAGAGAATCTAGAAGGATGCAGATGGTGTTGAGAACCAACAGAACATATCTAGCACACCTTTACTTTGTAAAGTGAGAAAAGGGTACTTGTCAAAGGAGGGGGAGAACGGAGTTCTTGGGAAGATTAATTTTAGGAACTGGTCTATAGGCATTGAGGATCTGGAAATGGACTCCCTAAGACTATCTATGCTAGTATTTCATGAAAAAATTTCAGGGGGTTGCATATCCCAGCTTGGAGACCACTGATCTAGGCACTAATCTTCCCAGAGAGTGCACACCCTCCAACTAACTTCCTCAGGGACACCTTGACCTCCTTGTTTCTGAGGCTGTAGATGATGGGGTTCAACATAGGGGTCATAATACAGAAGAGCACAGAGACCAGGATGTCCATGTCCAGGGAGTAGCCTTCTCTGGGCTGGTGATAGTTGAAGTTAGCTATTCCATAAAAGACCACCACCACAGTGAGGTGAGAAGCACAGGTAGAGAAGGCCTTGCTTCTGCCCTGAGCAGAGGGAATCTTCAGGATGGCAGAGATAATGAGTATGTAGGACACTGCAGTAAATAGGCAGGAGATCAAGCCAATGGTAGCACTAGCCACATGGAGCACAGACTCATTGATGACGGTGTCTGAGCAGGAGAGCTTCAGGAGCAGTGGGATGTCACAGAGGAAGTGGCTGATCTGGTTGGACCCACACAGAGTTAGTGTGACTGCCAGCACTGTGTGTGTCAGGGAATTCACTATCCCACACAGCTAGGATCCAGTCACCAAACACACACAGACCTTCACACTCATGAGGACTGGATATTGAAGAGCGTGGCAGATGGCTACATAGCAGTCATAAGCCATAGCAGCTAATAAGACACATTCAGTGCCGGCACAAGTCACAAGGAAGAAGATCTGGGAAAGCAACCCTCATACAAGATGGTCTTCTTCTTCCGGAAGAAGTTCACCAGCATGACTGGGATGGTGGTGGATATGTAGCAGATGTCCAAGAAGCTGAGGTTGCTGAGGAAACAATACATAGGAGTTTGGAGGGCAGGACTGACCCTGGTGGCAGTTATGAGCATGTTTCCCAGGCTAGTTGTCAGGTAAATGACCAGGAAGATCAGGAAGAACAACTCCTGTAGGTTAGGGTGGTTGGAAAATCCCAAGAAGATGAATTTGGTGACATCTGTTTGATTATTCATTTTAAACTCTTTCATAGCTACAAAACAATGAAAAAAAGAAAAACTATAATGGGAATGTACAGAGAACACTCTAAATGGGTTTGTAAACTTGCAAGGCAATGCCATATAATGTTGGATATAGAGCAGTCTGGGCAGTGGAGGTAGAAGTGGAGGGGTATCTTCTGAGAAACCACCACTTCTCACTCAGCTCAGGTCCAGGGACCTCCTGTGTGAACTTCCATGGCTGCTGGTGGGTTTTTTCACTGGGTAATTTCTATGGACCTATCTCCAAGTCCATCAGTTCTTTCTTCAGCTGTGTCAAGTCTAGTTGACACATCAAAGCAACTCTTTATCTTTGTTAGTGTTCTTTATTTCTAGCATTTCCATTTGATCCCTTCTTATAGTTTCCATCTCCCTGCTGAAATGATCTGCTTGATCTTGAGTGTTGTCTACCTTTTCCATTAAAGGCTTTAACCAATTCCCCAGAATTATTTTAAATTCCCTGTATGATAGTTTTAACATCTCCGTCATATGTGAGTCTGAAACTGATGTGTGTGGTGTTATCTACTCAGATTGTATTTTTTCTTACCTTTTTGATGCCTTGTAACTTTTTTGTTGAAAGCCGTTGTATTGTATATTGTATTGTTCTATATTGTATAGGACAGTAGATACTTAGGTAAAAATTTTTTTTTCTTTTTGCTTGTATATGAACGTGCCTTTCCGTCTGCTATGCCTTTAGCATGCGAATCTGTATTAATTTAGCCAGGAGTTGGGCAGAGTTTGGAGTTTGTTGTTACTATGGTCAGCCTCAGTGCACCACAGATTTCAAGTGTCTCTAGTGATAACTCTTACTTAAGGGGTGGGCTAGTTTGCCTACATTTTTGCTCCGCATGACTATTTCTTAGAGATCTCTCAGCTGCATTCAGCTATTATTTTTACTCAATACTTAATAATGGGCAGGTAAAGGGCAAGGGAGGGGCATTCTCTGATGTTCTGGTTAAGCCTCAGTCTTAGGTACTGTAAACCTGGGTCTTGGGAGTTTATGAAGTGTCTGTGAAGTGTGTGAAGTGTTCAGCTGCAGTACTGGACCCACCGCATATTCCTGCACCTTCCTTAAAGGTAAGTCTTTTTTTGCCCCTATTCTCTTCCCCAGCTGCAATGGATTTCCACAGTGCCCTAAGGTGAGAGTTTTTGTTGCTCTTGCCCCTGCAGATTACGCCATTTCTTCTGTAGAAAAAAATAGGTAAAATGGGTCTAGGAGAAGTTTTGACAGTGGCTGCTGTTCCCTACACTCCCCTAGACAGCACCATTAGGAACCCTTTCTCAGAATACTTCCTGATCTTCCTTGTGAGCATCTGGTAGAGCTCATAGAGGAAAAGCAAGAGGGTGCAAACCCTCTATGTCTATGGACCCCAGGGCTTCACACTCTCATGCTAGCTCTCACTTAATCTTTAGCAATTCATTAAAAATGTTTAGCTGAACATTCTTTTTTCATTTATTGTGGTGAAAAATGCATAACAAAACATAGTCATCTCAATAATTTCTACATGTATAATTCAATGACATTGATTACGCTCAAGTTGTGCATCCATTCTTGCTATCCTTTTCCCAATCATTCCACTACCATTAATGTAAACTCAATATCCTCTAAGCAAAAACTCCCCCTTTATTCTCCTGCTCATTCCTGGTAACTGCTAATAATCTTTGGTTTCTATATATTTGCTTTTTTCATATAAATGAGATGACACAATATTTATCCTTTTGCAACTGACTTATTTCACTCAACATGATGTTTTCAAGGGTCATCCATGTAGTGGCATGCATTAGGACTTCAGTTCTCTTTATGGCTGAGCAGCATTCCATTGTGTGTATATACCAAATTTTGTTTATTCATTCATCTGTTTATGGACATTTTGGTTGTTTCTATCCGTTGGCTGTTGTGAAAAGTGCGGCAATGAACACTGGTTGCTGCTTTCAAATCTCTTGGGTATATACCTAGGATTGGGATTGCTGGGTCATATGATAGTTCTATGTTCAACATTTTGAGAAACTGTCAAACTGTTTTTCACCACACCTGTACCATAGCTGAACATTCTTACCAGCTCATTTGTCATCACTAATGGCTTCTGCCCCAGGTTAAAAGAAACCTTGAGTCTTGTTTCTTTCCTTTTTTTTTTTTTGGTAAACTTGTTCAGTGGTTTTGGAATATTTTATTCATTGGTTTTACCATCACTTACTTAGCCATGCTTCTATCATTGGACCTTTGGGTTGTCTCCACTGTTTCATTCTTTTTTTTTTTTTTATTGTACTTCAGGTGAAGGCTTACAGAACAAATAGTTTCTCATGAAACAGTAGTACACATGTTGTTTTATGACATTGGTTAACAACCCCACAACATATCAACCCTCTAACTTCTCCACATTTTTTTTTGGTGAAAATACACATAGCCAAAGATACACCATTTCAAAAATTTCTACATGCACAGTTCAGTGACATTGACTACACTCTTCCAATTGTGCTGTTATTCTCACTTAAGATGAAGGCTTACAGAACAAAATAGTTTCTCATTTAACAGTTACTACAAATGTTGCCCTATGACAATGGTTAACAATCTCACAACACATCAGCAATATCCTTACTCAACCTTGGGTTCCCTATCACCAACTTCCTTGTCCCTTTCTGCCTTCTGGCCCTTGTCACTGGACTCCTGTACCTCGTTAGTCTCATTTGGTTTTATGGGGCTGTCCACTCCCAGGCTGAACAGTGAACCTCGGAGGTAACTTCACCACTGAGCTAAAAGGGTGTTGAGTCTTGTTTCTTCCTTTAAGAGGCTATCTTTCCCCAGTTTTCCATTTAGGTGTTTGCCTTGAGGCCTCAATTCCTGGAAGAATTCAAGAAAGGTCATTAATTTGCAGTTTGTCTAGCTTTTATTATTGTTGCAATAGTGGGAACAGTAGGCTTTCCAACTTTCTAAATCTCCAAGCTTACTTGAAGTCTATAAACCACTTTTGAAACTGATTTGGTAGTTTCTAATAAAGTTAAACATACAGTGACTCTGCAAGCCAGCCATTCCACTCCTAGGTATATACTCAAGAAAAATGAGAGAATATGTTCACAAACAGATTTTTACAAGAATGTTTAATACAGGTTTGTTCATAATAGTCCAAACAAACAGTATGCCTGTCAACATAATGGATAAACAAATCGCAGTATATTCATACAGTGGAATACTACAGTTATTAAAAAACACAAATTACTGATAAATGTAGTAACGATGAATCTAAAAAAAACATTTTGTTTAGTGAAAGAAGGCGTACACAAAACAATATATACTGTATGTTTGCATCTAAATGAAGCTCAAAAATTGGCAAAACTAATCTACTATGACCAAGTGAGAATAGTGGTTACTTTGGAGGAGGGTAGCGTTGACTGGAAAGGAAGATGAAGGAATTTTCTGGGGTGATGGAAATGTTATGCATCCTGATTTTGGTAGTTTATACACATGGAAAATTTCATCAACCTGTACATTTAAAATTTTTGCATTTTACTGAATGTGAATTATAATTCAATTTTAAAAATAAAGATTGAAAAAGCAGGAGGCATTTTTCATGTAATTTTCATCTCAGGATTGGTCACACCTAGACCTAAATACTTTTTAGGTCGCTAAGATTTAAATGGAGCTCTCGTGGAGCTGTGGTTAAGAGACTGGCTACTAACCAAAAGGTCAGCAGTTTGACTCCACCAGCCGCTCTTTGGAAACCCTATGGAGCAGTTCTACTCTGTCCTATAGGGTTACTATGAGTCAGAATCACAGCAACGGGTTTGGTTTCTTTTTTAAGATCTAAGCTTCCCCCCCCCTAGGTTCCAGTTTTGTATATTTCTACTTTCTTTCTACCAAAATTATAGTTCAGTAACTTTAACAAATCACATCAAGTCACTCTACTCACAATGACTTATTTGGAGGAGTGTCTCAGTCATCTGGTGCTGCTTTAACAGAGATACCATGAGTGGATGGATTTAGCAAAGAGAAGTTTATTCTCTAACAGTCCAGTAGGCTACAAGTCCAAAATCAGGGCATCAGCTCCAGGAGAAGGCTTTCTCTCTCTGTTGGCTCTGGAGGAAAGTCCATGTCATCAGTCTTCCTTTGGTCTGGGAGCTTCTCTGTGCAGGAACCTCAGGTCCAAAGGACGCACTCCGCTCCCAGCACTGCTTCCTTGGTGGTATGAGGTTCCCATGTGTCTCTGCTCACTTCTCTCTTTTATATCTCAAAAGAGATTGCATTAAGACACTATCTAATCTTGTCAACCTCATCAGTATAACCTCATCACAGTGATAGAATTTACAACACGTGAGGAGATCATATATAATCTCATCATAGTGGTACAGTTTACAACACATAAGGAAATCACATCAGATAACACAATCATACAATACTAGGAATCATGACCTAGCCAAGTTGCTACACACATTTTTTGGGGGACACAATTCAATCCATGACAAGGAGTGAATCTGATGGTGGGTGCACGGACCCTGGACTATAGATGCAAAGCCCTGCTCACAATGGGTGTATGTGTATGCGTGTATGTGTATGTTTGTGCGTGTGTATGTTTCATTGTGGGGGACGTGTAAGAACACTCTCCTATTGGCAAAGAGATGTCATGCTGGCATCCCAAGCAACATTGGTGGTAGACAGCATGGGGCTGTCTGGTCAAGGGCAAACAAGTTCAGGGAGACTTGTGTTGTCCTAATAACTACAAGAGAAAGGATCCTGAAGTCACTGGGACACTAGGGAACTTCTCTGGGATCTGTGTTGCCACTAGAGGAAGGAAGGCTGCCAAGTTCTCAGCTCTTCTGGTAGCACCCTGATGTGCAGCTGTGTCCCCTGTCCTTGGAGATGCCTGCTAGATTGCAGGAGCTGGTGGGGCAATACTAGCTGGTTAATTCTGAGGTGTTGGTGGTTTTCACTTTAAGCCTGACCTCATTAGCTACCACAGGTGAGGTGGGAGGGAATCAGCTGCCCCAGGAGCCCGGGACTGGGCTATGGGAAGCTTTGTCAGGCTTGCCTTTCTGGACAAGGTCTTTGAGGAAAAAATAACTTAGTGCTCCTGTTACAGAGGCCTCAGTATATATATCCTTCTTTCCCTCATGAGCCTGCAAGGAGACCAGATGTCTGCCTGGAAGCCAGGATTTAGTTTGAGAATGGGCAGAGACGGCTGTAGGGTATCAACAATGGAGAAATGTACACTACATTCTAGCTGAGCATGTGGATGGAAATAGTCCAGATTTTAGAAAACCCTCAGCTCTGAGAAACTGATAAAAATCTATAGCTAGAGAATATGTACATATACCCATATAGAGAATCTTCCATGCGATTTTAAAGGGGTCATAGAATTGTGAAACCCATTCCCATAGTCCTGTGCAGTCCATGTGAATTACTAAACAAAATATCTCTGTTTAGTCCAAGAAAGTCGTCTGAGAGCTAGAAAGAGATTAAAATGAAATGGTCTGTAACTGACGATATAGGATTGTGGAGCTTGGAGAAAATCCATGAAGCAATAGTTCACAGAGCAGGAACCATGTTTGGAGAAGTTTGAAGTCCACGAGTGGTGAGACATGATGAGGACCCCAAATCAGTTTGGGCAGCAGGCTGGATGGATAGTGGAATCATTAATTAAAACAGGAAACAATGAGATATAGGAGGAGATAGTGAATTCAATTTGAGTAATCTTGAGTTTTAGTTGTCTATGGAATATGCATGTGGAAATACCCAATGGGCATAGTTAATACAGGATTTGTCCTCAGAAGACAGGCTAGAGCTGCAAATATGGATTTGGGTGTCATTGTCTTGAAGGTGGCTGTTGAAGCCATGAGTGTACATGACATCAACCAAGGAAAATAGTGAGAAGAGAAGAAGGCTAAGGTGAAACTCTTGGGAATCTCCAAATTTATAGGAAGTGTGGTAGAAAATGTGTCCATGAACCATTCCAAGAAGGAAGTTAATCAATACTCACCTCTCTCTCTACAGTACCCATAAGCATTGCTACCCCTAAGTCTTATTAGCACTGGCTCACAGCAAGCAGCATTGGAGTTGGGCTAAGGACCTATATGTCCTCTTAGAAAGTCCTTATGTAACGTGTGTATTATTCTTTGTTTTCTCTATCTGCTGCACAGATAAACTCAAATCATTCGAAAATCAGTGACATGTATTTTCTTTTAATTCATGATATTGAAAGGTAGATATGACCATCTCTTGTATAGGTAGATGTCTAAATGTATTCATAGAAAGAAATGAAATCCCTCACGGAAGGTGGTTCCACAGAGTGTGCTCTGGGAAACTGATGCATGTTCTGTGGATAACAAAATTATAAAAGGGAATTTTTATAACTCAGGAATTAAAAAAAATATGGTTTCTGAAGTTGTACACACTGCTTATTTAATTTAATTTTTTAAATAATATTTTATTGTGTTTTTGGTGAAAGTTACGCAGCAAATTAGGTTCCCATTTAACAGTTACTGCACAAATTGTTCAGAGACATTGGTTACATTTTTCACACTGTTTTTAACATTCTCATTAATTCCCTTCTGGATGTTTCTCTTCCAGTAATCTGGTTTCCCTGTCCCTTTATTGTTTCATCTTTGTTTTAGAGTAATTGTTGACCATTTGGTCTCATATAGATGATTTTTTAAAGGTATGCAGTACTCCCTGGTAATGTTTTTTATTTTTTGAGACATATTGCTTATTTTAAAGGTCTTGAAATGTAACTTCTAATTACTTGATGTGTTGTGAGATTGTTAACCATTGTCATAGGGCAACATTTGTAGTAACTGTTAAATGAGAAACTATTTTGTTCTGTAAGCCTTCATCTTAAGTGAGAATAACAGCACAATTGGAAGAGTGTAGTCAATGTCACTGAACTGCATGTAGAAATTTTTGAAATGGTGTATCTTTGGCTATGCGTATTTTCACCAAAAAAAAAAAAATGTGGAGAAGTTAGAGGGTTGATATTTGTGGGAGAAAAGATCTGGCAGTCTGCTCCCGTAAAGATTATAGCCTAGGAAACACTATAGGGCAGTTCTACCCTGTCCGATGGGGTCGTTACGAGTCAGAATCAACTGGAAGGCACACAACAACAACAGTAGGTTAAACGTTCTTTCTTAACACATTTACCAAGAAAAATTCTACATCCCATCTCAGAAATTCATCCCAACACTTAACATTTCTTTCAGCCTTTTATCTCACCTATTCTTCTCCTATTGTAAATGGGAAGGGGAAGACAAATTACCCCATCTTCTAGCATGTAAGAGCTCTACAGCTATAAAATTCTTCTAGCTTTTCAAGTCTCATTTCTTTTCCCCATCTTCCAACAATCTTTTCTTGGTATCAGCTGGTTTTAGTCTCAAACAAGCTTGTTTCTTCACAGTGTCTAATTAGGCCCTGTGCTAGGCATATGAGAAAATCTAAAGAAGAGTGAGACCTGTCCTCAATGATTCTTGTCCTCAATGAGCTGACAATCTAATGGAGAAGATAAACTACAATATGAGGCAGAAGGCTTTTGTTTTTTATTTACATTTAAAAAAATTTTAACTTCACTTTGGTCTGATAAAGGAACCCTGGTGGTGCAATGGTTAAGCGCTTGGCTGCTAACTGAAAGGCGATTCGAACCCACCAGCTGCTCCACAGGAGAAAGATGTGGCACTCTGCTTCCATAAAGATTACAGCCTTAGAAACCCTATGGGGCAATTCTACCCTGTCTTATAGGGTAGCTATGAGTCAGAATCAACTCAGTGGCAATGGATTTGTGTTGGTCTGATAGCCTCTGCTTGAACACATCTAGGAAGAGGACATTTGTTACTTGCTTATAGCCCCTGATTACATCTTGAATATCAGTTCATTGAGATCAGGGTCTGAGTTTTAAATTCTGTGTCTAGAAACTTGTGCAGGACCTAGCATATAGTGTGTAGTAAAGATATTATTGATGAATGAAGAAGTGCCATAAAGAATATCTGTGAGAGTAGAGGTATCAAAAAGCCTCTTTAAAGACGTGATATTGGGATGGGCCCTAAAGGATTTAAACAGGTGGAGATGTGGCATGTGAGATAGAGAGAGGAGGGGAGCAAAGACATGGAAGTTGGGTGCACAGAGTTGGCTTGTTTCTCTGAATTAGCTCCAAGTTTTGTCCCTCACTCATTTGTCCCAGATCACACATTTCTTAAAAAACATAGAGTACATCTAACAGATTGGCTTCTGTTACAGCATTACTGAGGCTTCTGTTTCCTTATTTCCAAAACAAAGGCCCAGACCAGTTGACCTTTGCAATCCTTTCCATCTCAAACAGCCTATGGTGATAATGGTAAGATCACCTTGTTCCGATCTGTTCAGTTTGGGGAAACTTCTGCCAAATTTGTGGTGAGCCAGCCAAGGCTACCTCAAAGTGGGCACTGCCTTTTCCTATCCTCTTGTGCATATTGCTAAAACCAGCAGCAATGCTTCCCATTTAATATTTGCTGAGCGTCTCCTATGTGCCAGGAACTTCTCACGGATTTTCCCATTAATTCTGAAAACAACTTGAAGAACTGTTATGAATCCCATTTTACAGATGAGAAATTCAAGGCCTAAAGGAGTTTTTTTTAGCCCTGTAGTCTGAATTCAGAGCCTCAGACTTGACCACTGAGCAATATTCCCTCCTCATACTAATGTGCCTGCTTATAACGCCACTTGCCTCCTTCGCTCCAAGTATTTCTTGGTTATCCATGTGACTAATGTCAAATTCACACTGAATTAAAGCTCCTCACACTTGTGCTTAATTGAGATATGTAAATTTAAGTATAGAGGCTTGGTATCTGTTTTTGTTGTTGTTGTTGTTTTTAACCTTGTAACATCTTGTTTCACTGACTGAATTTAGGCTAGATAAGCAAGCATTTTATAATATAGAGAGAATCATGAATTTGCAGCGCTCGAGATTTTAAAGCAAAGGCCAGATTGCTGCATCTCCTGCAAAGCGGAATGATTCAAGTTTCAAGTGAAGTTGATTCTTAGTTTTTTTTAGCCCTGAAATTCCATTGTCCTACCGATGTCATGAGGAGCCCTAGTGGCACAGTGGTTAAAGTGCTCGACTGCTAACCGAAAGGTCAGCGGTTCGAACCCACCAGGCACTCCTCGAGAGAAAGCTATGGCAGTCTGCTTCCGCAAATATTTCGGTCTTGGAAACCCTACGGGGCAGTTCTACCCTGTCCGATAGGATTGCTGTGAGTTGGAATCGACCTAGGGCAAGGGGTTGATTTTTGGTTTTTTACTGATGTCACTACACACGTGAAAGTATGGCGTTACTAAGATCATGAAAATTTCATGTTTCATATGGCCGGTTCAGACCCAATATTGCAAAGCACTCTTTATTTTTCCCTTACCTGGGGAAAATCCCCTTTTAGCATTCCTGAGTGGTAAACATTACACATGACCAAAAGCCTCCTTAGCACCAATATTATATCATAAATATATATCCTGTATCTTATTTGTTATTTATATATTTTAAATTTGAAATAATTGTAGACTTGCAAGAAGTTGCAAAAAATGTATAAGAAATCCTGCCATTATGTTTTTAAAATGAAATAACAACGGGATTTTTCATTTCAAAAGTAGAACATGCTCACTGAAAGTTTTCACATAAGGCAAAGTACATGAAATGAAAATGGAATATCTTTACCTTCACACCACACTCTGCCCAGCACCATTATTAAGAGTTTGGTGCGTGTCCCTCCAGTCCTTTGTTTATATGCATATACAATTGACTAATAAAAGAAGACAGTTTACCAAACTACTCCAGCTTCCTCTCCATCCCTGCATAGCTCTGTCCAAATGTATTGTGATTGTCAGGTACAATAGCCCCAAATACAATAATAGCTACTGTTTATTGAGTATTTATGCTTTTCCAGGCACTGGGCTGCGTACTCTACACACACGACTCATGTATCTCATGTACCTATCACAACAACCTTAGACAGAAGGTATTCTATTAGGGTTTGCAAGTGAGGAAACTGATGGTCAAGTTTACCCACCTACTAATACCAGAGCCTGGAATTTAAGTCAGGTCCATCTGACTCTGATGCCCATAACCTTTCCACTTCAATGTCCTGCAAAAAAAATTGTATGGAATAAGAAATTAAAAAAAAAAAAAAGAGAGGGCCAAATAGGGAAAATATCTACACATTTTAAATTTCCTGAGAATTCAGTCAAATCATCTCACGTAGAAACAAACAAAAATGAATGGTAACATCAGTCAAACCAATTTCTTGCAACTATGCTTATAAAAAGAGTTGAATGATTGGCTCTTTACTTTTCCACCCATTGTACATTGGTCAGCACCAGCATGAGAATTTGTGGCCTTTATCAGTCATGGATTTCATAAGGTCTGTCTCTGCCACAAACATGACATTGGTCAGCATTTCTTAACCAGTGTATTTAGACTCAAGTTTGACAAAAGTCTGGCTCTTTATATATAATTTACCCCTCTTCTGCCTATGCCATGGGGGAGGCCACAGAGTCCCCTCTCATGAATGTGTGTGTCACAGTGGAGAGAAGGGCTGACCTCAACTAATGACCTCTCCTTGAGAGAGGGTGCCTCTTGTCATTGACCTGCCATCATGGAGCCTGATACTCCCAATGCCATCTGATCTCCCTGTCTGTTGAAGGTGAATACAGAGTCACAGTTTGAGGCACAACAACTGCTCACGAACAAGCTGGTGAAGCCAGTGGAACAGGGAAAAACACAAAATCCAGCAGTATGGTCAGGTCCACAGAGAAAGAGGAGGTTGATAAGAGGCAAAGCAGCTGAACTCAAGAGGACATTTGTCACCAGCAGTTCCTGTGCAAACATCTTACTGATCTGAGAAAAATAACAGCCCATGGGGCTTAAATATGGCCCCATGGCCCTTTGGCCTGTGGTGGTCCTAGCATTCTCCTCCCCTATGAGAAGAGTTGTGTTCAATGGAGACCTCATGACAACATCTGCTCAATCCCAACCAGAGAGCAGCAACTCCTGTTTGTTTTTCTTTTCTAATCAATTAATAATCTCTAAAGGCAAATGAGAGAGAGTGAAGTTATTTAGGAATAACCCTGAATCTATGAGATTTCTTTAAAAGAAGGGAGATGGGGGAAGTAAATCATCCACAAAACTCAGGACCTTATTACGGTTAATAAATTGCTTGCTGCACACTTTGCAAACACCATTGTGTTGTCCATAAAGATGAGAGCCCTACACCTAAGCAAATAAAAATGTTTCCAAACATAAATGTTAATATGTACATTTATTTATATTTATTTAAATAATCAGTTTGTGCACCTATTGACATACTATAGTGTAACATAGGGGAAATAGGATCTTGTACTTTCTTTCTGAAAATTATTCTTTTCTCTCCTGCTTGTCAAAATTAGAGAAGTACTAATACATTGCTATACATATAATTTACCACAAACAAATATTCCACTCAAGGAATTCAGGCACCCCTCAGGTTTTAGAGTAGATAATCTCTAAAGTCAATTCCACTCTGGTTCTGTGAGTACTACTGTATAAATTGATATACACACACAAGAAATTAAATCTATGTCACTAAATACATGCTATGAAATTGTAATAAAAATTTGTACACTATTTTGTAATATGCTCCTATGAGTTAGACATCTCTTGACACTGGGCAGAGTTTTTCTCAAATGTGATGATAAACAAACTACTTACCACTGACTCTTGCCAAAAGCCTTGGATTTCTGGCTATGGTGGTGGAGCTTGCTGCTTTCCACACTACTGCCTGGTCTGGAAGGGATACTCCTTGCCAATACAGGCTGTTGACTGCCATGGGTCTTGAGGGGGACCTGCCATTCCAGGAGCTGCCTAGAGCAACTCATTGCCTAATGCAGAAGTCTCAAATATTTCTTCGATCTCTCCATGAATTCATTTTTCTAAGATGGCCATTTATAAACACCTCTGGACCGACCTTATGGGAATATCCATCTAACCTCTCTCTAAGCAGCTGTTCTGGGACTTCTCAGAGTGCAAACACAACTCAGGGGCAAAGCCTGAACAG
Source organism: Trichechus manatus latirostris (assembly GCF_000243295.1). Lineage (NCBI taxonomy): Eukaryota > Metazoa > Chordata > Mammalia > Sirenia > Trichechidae > Trichechus > Trichechus manatus. The sequence continues at coordinate 1,309,768 of NW_004444009.1, forward strand.
AAACTGAAGAAATGAAGAGCAATTAATTCTCTCTTGGACTCATTAAATTCTTGGCAAATGTCTTTTCTGAGCATGCAGTGAGGTGATCAGCTTCCTATCTTTTTCAGGACGTTTGTGGGTGAATTTCAGTGCTAGATTACTATTAGGAAATTACAGGTGACTGAAACTTGTGAAACTGACTTTCCCCTCTCCATTTGGGAGAGAATGGGTAAGGGTTAATGTGACTTATTTGGTTGGATTCCATGAGGCACTGGGAGTTTTCTCCATTTCATCTGCAGCCCCTGATTTCTGGTCCTGCCATTGCTCATGACCTAGTTAAGACACTGCTTGCTCTGCAGTTCTGAAGGGGAAAGAGGCAGAACAGAGTTCTGTTGAGCACTGATGCAGAGAAGGCTGTAGGTTTGAAAATCATGTAGTATTTTACAGCACCAAAACTAGGACAAAAACATCAACAAGTGTCAAGAATTAAGCCTCCAAAGCTCACAAATTCTATTACCAACTTGTGTTTCTTTTTTCTTTTTCCCCTACATGTGAAGGAGAAGCACAGAAATGGTGCTTATTAAAAGGACTTGAATCATTAGCCATCTGGGAAATGCAAACCAAAATCACAAAATACTACTTCATAGTTACTAGAAAAGCTTTAATAAAGAAAGACAGATAATAACAAGTACTGACGAAGATATGGAACAATTAGATCCCTCAAACACTGCTCTTAGTAATGTGAAATGGTCCAGCTGCTTTGGAAAACAGTCTGGCAGTTTTTCAAAGACTAAACACAGAGTTACCATATGATCTAGCAATTCCACTCCTAGGAATATATCCAAGAGAAATAAAAACATATGTCCACACAAAAACTCATACATGAATATTCACAGCAACATTATTCATATAGCCTAAAAGTGAAAGAAAAAAAAAAAAAAACAAATGTCTATCAAATTGATGAATGGATAAATGTAGTATATTAATACAATAGAATATTATTCGTCAATTAAAAGGAATGAAGTATTGATACATGCTACAACATGGATGGACCTTAAAAACATTATGCTAAGTGAAAGAAGACGGTCACAAAAGGCCACGTATTATATTATTCCATTTATATGAAGCATCAAGAATAGGCATACCCATAGTCACAAACAGCAGACTAGTGGTTGCTAAGGCTGAGAGTTTGGGGAGTGAGGAGGATATGGGAAAGTCTGCTAATGAATATGGAGCTTCTTTTTGGGGTGCCAAAGGTGTTCTAAAATATCAGTGGATCGGAGAACAATTGTACATATGATCACAATGGTGGGATGGGGCACTGCAGTGCTCAAGAGATGCTATATAGAGACTGCACTGTTACAATTGCAGCCAGAATGCTCACGTTTTTCTCCAAATAAGAATCATTCCCCAGAATGAAAAACATTGATCTAATCACTGATCTTACTGGAGAATACATGTTCTCCAGCCAGCTTCTTCAGGGCCCCTTTGACCTCCTTGTTTCTCAGGCTATAGATGATGGGGTTCAACATGGAGGTCATAACACAGAAGAGCACAGAGACCAGGATGTCTATTTCCAGGTTGTAGCCTACATTGGGTCAGTCATAGTTGAAGTTGGACATTCCAAATAAGATCACCACCACAGTGAGGTGGGAAGCACAAGTAGAGAAGGCCTTACTTCTGCCTTGAGCAGAGGGAATCCTCAGGATGGCAGAGATGATGAGTATGTAGGACACTGCAGTAAACAGGCAGGAGCTCAGACCAATGGTGGCACTGGCTGCATGGAGCACAGACTCACCGATGGAGGTGTCTGAGCAGGAGAGGTTCAGGAGCAGTGGGATGTCATAGAGGAAGTGGCTGATCTGGTTGGACCCACACAGAGTGAGTGTGGCTGCCTGTTGTGTGTGTGTCAGAAAAATCACCAGCTCACATAGCCAGGATCCAGTCACCAAACACACACAGACCTTCACGCTCATGAGGACTGCATATTGAAGAGTGTGGCAGATGGCTCCATAGCGGTCATAAGCCATAGTAGCAAATAAGACACCCTCAGTGCCAGCACAGGTCACGAGGAAGAACATCTGGGAAAGGCAACCTTCATACGAGATGGTCTTTTTCTCCAGGAAGACGTTCACTAGCATGACTGGGATGGTAGTGGATGTGTAGCAGATGTCCAAGAAGCTGAGATTACTGAGAAAATAATACATAGAAGTTTGAAGGGCAGGACTGACCCTGATGGCCATTATTATGAGCATGTTCCCCAGGAGAGTTGTCAGGTAAATGACCAGGAAGAACAGCCCCTGTAGATTGGGGTGGTTGGAAAATCCCAAGAAGATTAATTCCATGACATCTGTTTGATTATTCATCTCAAATGGTGTCACAGCTACAAAGCAATGAGGAAAAATATCATACTGAGAATTTAGAGACAGTACCCTAAATGGATACTCTCAAATAATGGCCATGCCAAATAATGTTGGATGTACACCTCAGTTTGCTCATTGCATTATGATATAAACAGTACTTATTTCATGGTTCCTAGGAATAGTAACATGGATAATATAAGCAATGTGCCTGGAGCATAATAGGTGCTCAATCAACTGTAGCTATTCTATAATTTTTAATCCAGTCAAAAATCTTTCAAGATAAAATATATTCTTTGACACTACCTTACAAATATATACAAATATGACTACTTTCACCACCTTCACCACTGATAGATCAGTCCAAGTAGCCATTTGCAATAGCCTCCTATCTGTGTTCCATTTCCTTCTACCTCTGCCCCCATTTAGTCTGTTTCCTCACAGCAGCAGCCAGAGTTTTTATAATGTAAACTAAATCATGCCACTGTCATGCTCAAAATCTTTCAATGGTTTCCCATCTTACCCAGAATAGAATTCAAAGGTCTTTCTTTGGCCTACAAAGCTTATGGAATCTGACCTCTAACTACCTCTCTGATGTTAGTTCCCACCATTCTTCCTCTTTGCTCACCCAGCTCGAGTTACACGGGGCTGCTTTCTCTTTTTAAACTACAACAAACACTTTCCAACCTGTTATGGATTAAATTGTGTCTCCTAAAAATATATGTCAACTTGGCTAGGCCATGATTTCCAGTATTGTGTGGTTGTCCTCCATTTTATGATCTGATGTAATTATCCTATGTGTTGTAAATGCTAACCTCTATGATCTTAAAGAGGCAGGATTCGAGGTAGTTATGTTAATGAGGCAAGATACAATCTATAGGATTAGGTTGTATCTTGAGTCAATCTCTTTTGAGATATAAAAGAGAGAAGGGAGCAAATAGGGGAGGGATCTCATACTACCAAGAAAGAAGAGTCAGGAGCAGAGTGCATCGTTTGGACCTGGGATCCCTGTGCTTAGAAACTCCTAGACCTTAGGGAAGATTGTTGACCAGGACCTTCCCCCACAGCCAACAGAGAGAGAAAGCCTTCTCCTGGAGCTGGTGACTTGAATTCAGATTTCTAGCTTCCTAGGCTAAATTTCTGTTTGTTAAAGCCATCTTCTTGTGGTATTTCTATTATAGCTGCACTAGATAACTAAGACACCATCTTTGGGGCTTGTACTTACTATTTCCTCAGTCAGGAACAATTTTACCCAGATATTTGCACGGTCCATTTCCTATTTTCATTGAAATTTTCTCTGAAGTGTTTTCTCCTCAGGGATACTGTCCCTGACAATTCTATCTAAAATGGCAGTCCCATCACTGTGTATCCTGTTTTCCAGCTTTACTTTTCTTTGGAGCACTTATGCTACATCTGGCATGAATTTGTTTCTCTATTTGAGTCTGTTTGTAGTGTAAGCTCCACAAGCCCATCTCAGTTTTGTTCACTCTTCATTCCTAAGATCTAAGACAGTGACTGGCATACAGTACATGCTCAATAAATATGTCTTGAAAGAATGAATCTATATTATTGAAATGATTCTGGAATTCACTTTATTTCCTGTGAGAAAATCTAGTCTAACTTTTTTTTCCATTTTGCCTAATTATGCCCAATTTATCTTCCTTGTGTTTCTCTCTTGAACTCTGGTTATCATCCTGCTTTAGTTATCTAGTGCTGCTATAAAAAATACACAAGTGGACGGCTTTAACAAACGGAGGTTTATTCTCACACTGTTTAGGAGGCTAGAAGTCTAAATTCAGGGTGCCAGCTCTAGGAGAAGGCTTACTCTCTCTGTCTGCTCTGGGGGAAAGCTCCTTGTCATCAATTTCTGGTCTAGGAGTTTCTCAGTGCAGGGACCCCGGCTCCTCTTCTTTGGTAGTACTGAGGTCCCTGTCTTTTCTGCTTGATTCTCTCTTTTATATGTCAAAAGAGACTGGCTCAAGATACAGCCTAATCCTGTAGATTGAGTCCTGCCTCATTAACATAACTGCCTCTAATCCTGCCTTATTAACATCATGAAGGTTATAATTTACAATACATAAGATAATCACATCAGCTCACAAAATGGAGGACAACCACAATACTGGGAATCATGGCCTAGCGAAGTTGCTGCACATTTTTGGGGGACACAGTTCAATCTGTAATACACCAAATTATGATTTTTTGATCTTTACAGTAGAAAACTTTACATGTTGGAAATTTTAACATGTTACTTTCTATTTTAAAAACTACTAACTGTTCAAAGCAAAAATAATAAAAATGTATTAGAGGGCTTATAAGATAGATAGCAGTGAAATATATAACAATAGCAGCACAAGGGGTCAGAAGTAGAATAAATGGAAAAATATTTTATAATGTTCTTGCATTGTGCAGTAAGAAGAGAAATATTAATTCAAGATAGACTATTAAGTAAACAAAGTATAATACAACACATAGAGTGACCACTAAAACAACAAAAGGGTATATCCAAAATTTGATAGAAGAGATTACACGGAATAATAATAATAATTTAAAAAAACTTAATTCAAAAGAAGGCATGAAAGTCATATGGGACAAATGGAAAACAAATAGCAAAATATTAGACCTAACTCAATCATATCAGTAATACCAGAAAATGTAAATGAAGTAAACACTCCAATATAAAGACAGAGATTGTCAGACAGGATTTTAAAATGATCCAATTATATTCTCTCTTCGAGAAACATATTACAGAGGCAGGATGAGAAGGCAGGAAAGGACAGGAGCTGGAAACCCAGGGTGGAAATGGGGAGTGTGCTGTCACATTATAGGGATTGCAACTAACGTCACATAACAATATGTGTATACATTTTTGTATGAGAAATTAACTTGAGCTGTAAATTTTCACCTAAACACAATAAAAAAAGAGAAACATATTACATATAAGATCTTGGATATGTTCAACACGAAAGGATGGGGACAAATACATCATGTAACACTAAACATAAAAAAGTTGAGATGTAGGCTTTAAGATAGAGAATATTACCCAAATAAGAAGGAACATTTCATAATAATAAATAGAGTCAATTGATCAAGAAGACATAATAATTATAAATGTGTAAAAGTATCTAATAAATGTACTTCAAAATATATCAAACAAAAATCGACAAAATAAAAATTAGACAGGTTCACAATCATAGTTGGAGATTTTTAATACTGCTTTCTTATTAAAAGTGATAAAATATGCAGACAAAAATTCAGTATGGATATAGAATATTTAAACAACACAAATAATCAGCTTGACATAACTGACATTTATAGAACATTACAACTGATAATTACAGAATAAATGTTCTAGTTAAAATAAATCATATGTTTGACTACAAAGCAAGCCTCAATAAATGTAAAAGGATTGAAATAATTTAGAGTATGTTACCTGACCATAATGGATTTGAATTAATAATTAACAACAAAAAGATATCTGAAAAATACCCAAATATATTGAAATTGAGCAAGCATTTCTACAAAACCTATGGGTCAACAAAGTCATAAGGAAAACAGACAATATTTTGAATGAAATAACAATGAAAACACAGCACATCAAAAATTTTGGGGTGCAACTAAAGCAGTGCTCAGATGGAAATTTATAGCTTTTAATGTCTATATTAGAAAAGAAAAAAGTTTAAAATCAATGATCTAGGCTTCCACCCTTAGAATTATTTCTAATTTATTGGTTTGAAATAGAGGATAAAATCAAACCAAAACAAAAACGAAGGAAAAAATAAGAAAGACCTGAAGTCAATAAAATAGAAAACAGATTGTAATAGGAAATCCACAAAGCCAAAAATCGATTCTTTCAGAAGTTTAACAAGGTTGAGACACCTCTAGCAAGACTGATTAGGGAAATAAAAGAGAAAATACAATTTACCAAAATTAAGAATGGCAAAGGGGATACAACGTCAGATCCTACAAACATTAAACAGATCATAAGAAAATATTAGAAACAACTTTATTCCAATAAATTTGACAATTTAGACTAAATGGACAAATTTCTTGAAAAACACAACTTTCCAAAACTTAAGAAATTGATATAAGAAGAAATAGGAATTTGGATAGTCCTATATTCGTTAAAAGAAATTTAATTTGTAATTAATAACTTTTTTTCCACAAAGTAAGTACAGGCCCAGATAGTTTCACTGGTGAAGTCTACCAAACATTTTAAGAAGATAAAATACAATATTACAAAAATCCCTCAGGGAACAGAAAAAGAGGGAATACTCTCCACCATGTTTGATAATGCCACCGCAATTCTGATACCAAAATGTGATAAGGCTGTTACAAGAGAAGAAAATTACAAACTAATATTCCTTATGAAAATGGACACTGAAATCCTGAACAACATACTAGTGCATCAAATCAAGAGATGGTTAAAAATGATAGTACCCCATGAACAATTGTAATTTATTCTAGGAATGCAAGGTTGTTTTAACATTTAAAAATGAATCACTGAGACAACCTACTGGTTGGGAGAAAATATTTGGTAATCATATACTTAATAAGGGTCTAATATCCAGAATACATAAAGAACTATAGCTCAACAGCAAAAAGACAAACAACCCAATTAGAGAATGGTCAAAGAGCTTGAATAGACATTTTTCCAACGGAAATGCACAATGGCCAATGCGCACATGAAAAGATGCTCAACATCGTTAGTAATTAGGGAAATGTAAATCAAAACCACAAAGAGATACCACTTCACACCCACTAGGATGGCTATTATCAGAAAAATGGAAAATAACAAGTGTTGGTAAGGATGTGGAAAAATTGAAACCTTCATGCATTGCTGGTGGGGATATAAAATGGTACAGCCACTGTAGATAACAGTCTGGCAGTTTCTAAAAAAGTTAAACATAGAGTTACCATATCACTCAGGAATTCTACTTCTGCGTATATAACCAAAAAACTTGAAAGAAGAACTCAAACAGATACTTGGACACCAAAGTTCATTGAAATATTATTCACAGTGATCAAAAGGTAAAAATAACCCAAGTGTCCATTAACAGATGAATGCATAAACAAAATGTAGTATATACATACAACTGACTATTACTCAGCCATAAAGAGAAATGAAGTTCTGATATATGCTACAACATGGATGAACCTTGAAAACATTATGCTGAGTGAAACAAGTCAGACACAAAAGGACAAATATTGTATGATCCCACTGATTTGAAAAATCTAGAATAGGCAAATGCATAGAAACCAAAGTTTATTAGTGGTTACCAGGGCCTGGGGGAAGGGGTAATGGGAAGTTATTCATTAAGAAGTACTGCATTTCTTTTTTGGCTGATGAAAAACTTTTGGAAATTGATAGTTATAATGGGTGAACCACATGACGAATGTAATTAATGTCACTGAGTTGTACTCTTAAAAATAGTTAAAATGGCAAATTTTTGTTATATATATTTTACCACAATAAATTTTTTTAAGTTAAAAAATTAATCGTTGTCATCCTCACATTAATAAAGTAAAATAATGGAGAAAAAACATGTAAACAGTTAAAAAAATGCATAAAAAGCATTTGGTAAAATCAACACCCATTCATAATAATAATAAAAAAAAATTCAACTAACTCGGAAAAAGTGGGAACTTTTTCAATTTGGTAAACTGTATCTAAAAAAAACCTATTGCTAACATCATACTTAATGGTGACACTTTCCGTGTAACACATAGAACAAAACATGGATGTCCATTCTCACCATTATATTCAAAATTTTACTAGAGATTCTAACTAGTGCAATAAGGAAAGAAAAATAAATAAAAGGCATAAATGTGTGAAAGGAAAATGTCAATCCGCCTTTATCATAGAAGTAATGATTGTGTATGTTTAGAAAACTGAAAGGAATTAACAAAGTAATATTTAACAAAATCTCAGGAAGTAAGGTCAATATACAAATTATCAATTGTATTCCTATAATCAACAAACATTAGAAATGTAATTTATACCATTCACAATAGTTTTAATAATCATTAAGTATATAGGAATAAATTTAACAAAATAAGTTGTAATAAATAATTAGGTTAATAAATTGCAACATTTCTCCATTGTAACATTCAAAACACTGATGAGAGAAATTAAAGACCAAAATAATCCTATAGATTCAATGCGATGTCAACAAAATTTTAGCCATCCTTTCTGAAGAAATTACAAGCTGATTCTAAAATTTATATGGAAATTCAAAAGATCAAGACTAGTAAAGACAATCTTGAAGAAGAAAAGTAAAGTTGGAGGACTCACACTTCAACATTTAAAGAATAAGCATAAAGATAGTGTAGCACTATTGTAAAGAAAGACAAATGGATCAGTGGAAAAAAAAACAGATCTCAGAAATAAACCCACATATATCTGGCATACTGATTTTCAGCAAAGCTGTCAAGGTCATTCAATGGGGTAAACAAAAACTTCTAAATAAACAGAGTGGAGCAACGGAATACATGTATGGAAGAAAAGAATCTTGACTTCCAAGTTACTTAAGGGACAAAATTGATAATCTTTTTTTTAAGTTCATTTTACTTTATGTTGTTATTGATGAGAATATCTACAGAAGAACATACACCAATTAAACAATTTCTACATGTACAATTCAGTGACCTTGATTACATTCTTCAGGTTGTGCAACCATTCTTACTCTGTTTTATTTTATTTTTTGACATTCAATAAATATTTATTGTTGTACTTTCAGTGAAAGTTTACAATTCAAGTTAGTCTCTCATACAAAAATTTATACATACATTGTTATGTGACCCTAACTGCTCTCCCTATACTGTGACGGCACTCTCCTCCTTTCTACCCCTGATTTCCCATGTCCATTCAACCAGCTCCTGACCCTCTCTGCCTTCTCATCTCATCTCTGGACAGAAGCTGCCCATTTAGTCTCATGTATCTACTTGAGCTAAGAAGCACACTCTTCACAAATATAATTTTATGTCCCATAGTCCAGTTTATTCTTTGTCTGAAGAGTTAGCCTTGGGAATTGTTTTAGTTCTGAGTTGACAGAGAGTCCAGGGTCCATGCTTTCTGGGGTTCCTCTCGTATCAGTCAGATCATTAAATCTCATCTTTTTAGTAGAATTTAAGTTCTCCACACCACCTTTTTCTTGCTCCATCAGGGACTCTCTGTTGTGTTCTCTGTCAGGGCAGTCATTGGTGGTAGCCGGGCACCATCTAGTTCTTCTAGTCCCAGACTGATGGAGTCTCTGGTTTATGTGGCCCTTTCTGTCTCTTGGGCTACTACTTTCCTTATGTCTTTGGTGTTCTTCATTCTCCTTTACTCCAGGTGAGTTGGGACCAAATGATGCATCTTAGATAGCCTCTCACCAGCTTTTAAGATCCCATACACCACCTACCAAAGTAGGATGCAGAACAGTTTCTTAATAAACTTTGTTATGCCAGTTGACCTAGATGTACCCTGAAACCATAGTCCCCAGACACTTACGTCCCTCGAAGTGTTTGGTTATATTCAGGAAACTTCTTAGGTTTGGTTTAGTCCAGTTGTGCTGATTTCCCCTGTAGTGTGTGCTGTCCTTCCGTTCACCTGAGATAGTTCTTGTCTACTATCTAGTTAGTGAATAACTCTCTCCCTCCCTCCCCACCCTCATAACCATCAAAGAATGTTTTCTTCTGTGTTTAAACCTTTTTTTGAGTTCTTATAATATTGGTCTTATGCAATATTTGTCCTTTTGTGACTGACTAAATTCACTCAGCATAATGCCTTTCAGATTCCTCTATGTTATGTTTCATGGCTTTGTCATTGTTCTTTATTGTTGTGTAGTATTCCACTGTGCGAATATACCATAATTTGTTTATCCATTAGTCCATTGATTGACCCCTAGGTTGTTTCTATCTTTTTACTATTGTGAACAGTGCTGCAATGAACATAGGTGTGCATATATCTGTTCATTTGACGGCTCTTATTTCTCTAGGACATATTGCAAAGAGTGGAATTGCTGGATTGTATGGTACTTCTATTTCTAGCATTTTAAGGAAGCGCCAAATCAATTTCCAAAGTGGTTGTACCATTTTACATTCCCACCAACAGTCTCTCCACAACCTCTCCAGCATTTATTATTTTGTGTTTTTTGGATTAATGCTAGCCTTGTTGGGGTGAGATGGTATCTCATAGCAGTTTTGGTTTGCATTTCTTTAATGGCTAATGATAGTGAACATTTCTTCACATGTCTGTTAGTGCCTGAATGTCTTCTTTGGTGAAGTGCCTGTTCATACCCTTTGCCCATTTTTTATTTGGGTTATTTGTCTTTCTGTTGTTGAGGTTTTGCAGTATCTTATAGATTTTAGAGATTAGATGCTGACTGGATTTATAGTAGCCAAATTTTTTTCCCAGTCTGTAGGTTGTTTTACCTTCTTTTTTTGAATTGTTTCTTCCCCATTAACATAAACTCACTGTATCTTAAGTTTCATATCTAATCTTTCAAGTTGCTGTTGTCAATTTGTTCTCATATAGGTAGTTCTTAAAAAAGCAGTATCTCAAAGCAGACATTCTTTACTAATTAAGCTAAACTATTGTTTGGTTTAAAGAAGACTTCAGGGGATATTTTTGGTTTAAAGTTTAAAGATTATTTCAGGGCAATAGTTTCAGCAGTTCTCCCAGTCCTAATGGCTCCAGAAAGTTTGGGTTCCTTGAGAATTTGATTTCTGTTCTGCATCTTCCCCCTTTTGATCTGGATTCTTCTATAGAATCTTTGATTAAAATGTTCAGTAATGGTAGCCTAGCACCATCCAGTTCTTCTGGTTTCATGGCAAAGAGACAGTTGTTTGTGGAGGCAATTAGCCACACATTCCATTTTCTCTTTCTATTCCTGACTCTCCTTCCTTTGTTGGTCCAGGGGAATACAGACCAACTGTTGTAACTTGGAATGCTGCTTGCAGGCTTTTAAGACCCCAGGCACTACACAACAAACCAGGAGGCAGAACAGAAGCACTAAACATGATATTAGGTCAATTAACTGGGATGTCCCATGAAACCATGACCCTAAACCTCCAAACTAAGAAAACAAATTCCATGAGGTGTTTGGTTGTACATAAGCAGCTTCAGCACTGCTCTTTTTGTTGTTGTTGCTGTAAATATATCTATCACACAACATTTACCAGTTCAACTATTTATAGGTGTACAACTTATTGACATCAATTACATTAATCGACTGTGCAACCCTTACCCTTAAGCAATATGATTTTTTCCATCTCTGAAAGCCAAAACTTAGTGCTCAATAAGCAATAACCCCTTTTCCCCCTCCCTCCTACCCTTGGTAACCACTAACTTTGGCCTCCATACATTTACCTGCTCTTGTATTTTTATATAAGTGAGATCACAATAGCCAAAAGGTGGAAAAACTGTAATAGTTATCAATGGATGAATGCAGAAACAAAATGTGGCACATACATACTATGGAATACTACTCATCCAGAGAGAGAAATGAAATCTTGATACATGCTACAACATGGATGGAGCTTGAAGACATTATGCTGAGTGAAATAAGTCAATTACAAAATCGATAATTTTACTCCACGTCATTCAAATTAAGAATTTTGCTCCTCAAAAAAACACCATCAAAGATAAAATGTCAGGTTAGAGAATGAGAAAATATATTTATCTCACAAAAGAATTACACCCACTCCTCACTTACTGACATGTCTAGATTCCAAAGACCAGGTCGTTATGCAAAAATCGGCGTGATACGAAAATGGAGGATTTTTTTTATGTTTTCAGACCATCCATTTGCCCGATTTTTTTTAATTTAGAAGATATAATCATAACAGCAGCTAAGATTTACTGATGTGCTCATCACTGTGAGGAATCCAGTGAAGATTATTCCTCTGCGGAGAGGGCGACTTGGAGGAGACAAAGCTGAATAATGCCGGGCTGCGTGACTGGAGGGCCCACAGTCTAACCAATTCACCTTCATCCTATGCTAGGTCAGAGTTTCCCTCACGGAGCCGTCTCCAGTGCTCCACTCCCACCCCTGCAAGCCCTGCGTTTATGATCCCAAACCCTGCTCTGCCTTCTGGGCCTAGTAAGTCACTGAGGCTTGGGGCTTCCTGCCAGGGCGCTGGGAGCCTGGCCGTGCACCTGCCCCCACCAAGGCAGAGGCTTCAGGCCAAGTATGACTCACTTTGGGATGTCATTAAACTCACACACATTTCTTCCAAACACCCTCTCTAATGCCTCTTTCCTTCCTTCCTTCCCGCCCCACAGCAATTTTGAGCTGCAGGGCTTCAGGCCACTGGGAGCTGGGAACCCAGAACAGGCGCCCGAGGGTTCCGAATGGCCTGTGCATCACGCCAAAGGTCGTGGCCACAGAGGAGGCGGGTCCCTTGGCAGGTGAATGCTGCGCCTACCCCGGCAGGATCAGGAGCGGACGGCACCGGAGCAGCGAGGTCCAGCTTCCCGGAGGCTGCCCGGAGACCCTCTTCGAGGGAAGGTATGCTCCGCTGCCGCCATGTCCGCCGCCTCGTTAATGCGAAAAATAATCGGATGGTAGATTTTTTACTATTATTCTAAATGCGAAATATCAGATAACAAGATAGTGAGGAGTATGTGTATATTCAAAATACATAAGGAATTTCTATAAATCAATAATAAAAACACAAAAAGGCGAACAACTCAGTTGAAGAATGGGCAGGCAATGCGAACAGACACTTCACAGAAGAGTATATCTAAATGGCCAGTAGCTTAGGAAAAGGTTCTCAACATCATTATTCATCAGGAAATTAAATTAAAACAATGTGAAACAGGAATGATGAGAGAGGACATCCTTGCCTTGTTCCTGATCTCAAGAGCAAAGTATTTGGTATTATACCATTAAATATGATGTTACTTGTAGGATTTTTTTTTTTAAGATGCCCATTATAAGTTTAAAAAAGTCACCTTCTATCCCTACTTTTTATCATGAATAGATATTAAATTTTGTTAAATGATTTTTCAGCATTCATTGAGATGCATTTTCTAATAATCTTACTTTGGTACGCCAATTATGTGTATGCTTAATACTGTACCATAGCTATTGGTACTCTTGTTTTGTTACTCTATTTCTCTTCTTGTTTTGATTTGGGTAATTCTACTGACATATTCTCAAATTCACTGATTCTTTGGCTGATGAGCCATTAAAGGTGTTTGTCATCTCTGTTACTGTATTTTAATTTCTAGGATTTCCATTTGACTTTTTCTTGTTGATTCTATCTCTGTTGAAATTAGCTGTCTCATCTTGAATATCGTCTACCTTTTCCACTAAAGCTTTTAACCCATTGCTCATGTTGTTGTTGTGATTGTTAGACGTCATCAAGTCAGTTCCGACTCATAGCAACCATATGTACAACAGAATAAAACACTGCTCAGTCCTGTGCCATCCTCAGAATTGTTGCTATGCTTGAGCCCATCATTGCAGCAACAGTGTCAATCCATCTCACTGAGAGTCTTCCTCTCTTTCACTGACCTTCTCCTTACCAAGCATGATGTCCTTCTCCAAGGACTGGTCCCTCCTGATAACATGTCCAAAGTATGTGAGACAAAATCTCACCATTCTCATGTTTAAGGAGCATTCTGGCTCTGCTTCTTCCAAGATAGATTTGTTGGTTCTTTGGCAGTCCATTCAGTATTCTTCTCCAACACCATAATTCAAAGGTATCCGTTCTTCTCCATTCTTCCTTATTCACTGTCCAGATTTCACATGCATATGAGATGATTGAAAATACCATGGCTTTGGTCAGGCACACCTTAGTCCTTAAGGTGACATCTCTGCTTTTTAACACTTTAAAATAAAGAGATCTTTTGCAGCAGTTTTGCCCAATGCAGTAAGTCATTTGATTTCTTGACCACTGTTCCCATGGGTGTTGATTGTGGATCCAAATAAAATGAAATCCTTGACAACTTCACTCTTTTCTCAGTTTATCATGATGTTGCTTATTGGTCCAGTTGTGAGGATTTTTGTTTACTTTATGTTGAGGTGTAAGCCATACTGAAGGCTGTAGTCTTTGACTTTCATCAGTGCTTTAAGTCCTCTTCACTTTCAGCAAGCAATGTTGTGTCATCTGCGTATCGCAAGTTGTTTAACGAGTCTTCTTCCAATCCTGCTGCCACATTCTTCTTTGTATAGTTTAACTTCTCAGATCATTTGATCAGCATACATATTGAATAAGTATGGTGAAAGGATACAGCCCTGACACACACCTTTCCTGACTTTGAACCATGCAGTATCCCCTTGCTCTGTTTGAACGACTGCCTTGATCTATGTACAGATTCCACATGAGCACAATTAAGTGTTCTGGAATTTCCGTTCTTTGCAATGTTATCCATAATTTGTTATGATCCACACAGTTTAATGCCTTTGCAAAGTCAATGAAACACAGGTAAACATATTTCTGGTACTCTCTGCTTTCAGCCAAGATCCATCTGACATCAGGAATCATATCCTTCGTTCCACACCTCTTCTTAATCTGGCTTGAATTTCTGGCAGCTCCCTGTCAATGTTCTGCTGCAAAAGCTTTTGAATTATCTTCAGCAATATTTTACTTGTGTGTGATATTAATGATATTGTTCGATAATTTACGCATTCTGTTGGATCACCTTTCTTTGGAACTGGCACAAATATGGATCTCTTCCATTTGGTTGGCCAGGTAGCTGCCTTCCAAATTTCTTGGCATAAACAAGTGAGTGCCTCCAGCACTGCATCCGTTTGTTGAAACATCTCAGTTGGTATTCTGTCAATTCTTGGAGCCTTGTTTTTCCCAATGCCTTCAGTGCAGCTTGGACTTCTTCCTTCAATCCCATCAGTTCTTGATCATATGCTACCTCCTGAAATGGTTAAATGTTGACTGATTCTTTTTGGTGCAGTGACTTTATGTATTCCTTCCATCTTCTTTTGGTGTTTCCTGTGTCTTTCAATATTTTGCCCATAGACTCTTTCAATATTGCAACTCGAGGCTTGAATTTTTTCTTTGGTTCTTTCAGCTTGAGAAATGCTAAATGTTCTTCCCTTTTGATTTTCTAACTCCAGGTCTTTGCACATTTCATTATAATACTTTGTCTTCTCAAGCCACCCTTTGAAATCTTCTGTTCAGCTCTTTTACTTCATCATTTCTTCCTTTCGATTTAGGTACTCTATGTTCAAGAACAAGTTTCAGAGTTTCTTCTGACATACTTTTGGTCTTTTCTTTCTTTCCTGCCTTTTAAATGACCTTTTGCTTTCTTCATGTATGATGTCCTTGATATCATCCCACAACTAGTCTGGTCTTCAGTCATTAGTGTTCAACGCATCAAACCTATTCTTGAAATGGTCTCTAAATTCAGGTGGGATATACTCACATTCATGTTTTGGCTCTTGTGGACTTGCTCTAATTTTCCTCAACTTCAGTTTGAACTTGCATATGAGCAACTGATGGTCTGTTTTGAAGTTGGTCCCTGGCTTTCTTCTGATGGATGGTATTGAGCTTTTCCATTGTCTCTTTCCATAGATGTAGTTGATCTGATTCCTGTGTGTTTCGTCCAGCAAGGTCCATGTGTCTAGTTGCTGTTTATGTGGTTGAAAAAAGGTATTTGCAATGAAGTTGTCGTTGGTCTTGCAAAACTCTATCATGCAATCTCTGGCATGGTTTTTATCACCAAGGCCAGATTTTCCAACTTCCAATCCTTCTTTGTTTCAAACTTTTGAATTCCAATCACTGGTAGTTGTCAGTGCATCTTGATTGTGTATTTGATCAATTTCACACTGCAGAAGTTGGTAAAAAGCTTCAATTTCTTTATCTTTGACCTTAGTAGTTGGAGTGTAAATTTGAATAATAGTCATATTAATTGGTCTTCCTCATAGGCATATGGATATAATCCTATCACTGACAGCGTTGTACTTCAGGATAGATCTTGAAATGTTCTTTTTGGCAATGAATGCAATACCATGCCTCTTCAATTTGTCATTCCCAGCATAGTAGACCATATGATTGTCCTATTCAAAATGGCCAATACCAGCCCATTTGAGGTCACTGATGCCTGGGATATTGATCTTTATGCGTTTCATTTCATTTTTGAAAAGTTCTAATTTTCCTAGATTCATACTTTGTAGTGGATGTTTGCAGCTGTTTCTTCTCATTTTGAGTTGTACCACATCAGCAAATGAAGTCCTGAAAGCTTGACTCCATCTACATCAGTAAGGTCCGCTCTACTTTGAGGAAGTAGCTCTTCCTCAGTCACATTTTGAGTGCTTTCCAACCTGAGGGGCTCATCTTCCAGCACTCTATCAGACAATGTTCTGCTGCTATTCATAAGGTTTTCAGTGGCCAATTTTTTCAGAAGTAGACAACCAGGACCCTCTTCCTAGTTTGTCTTAGTCTGGAAACTTTTCTGAAACCCGTTCACCGTGGATGACCACCACTCATCTATTAGTTTTTCGTACCGTGGTGGCTTGCATTTTGCTGTGATGCTGGAAGCTATGCCACTGGAATTTCAAATACATATTACTCATAGTTATTTTAAATTCATTGTCTGGTAGTTTTAACATTTGTGTCACATCTGCTCTGATTTTAATGTTTGCTTTGTTTCTTCCTACAGTGTTTTTTCTTACCTTTGTATATTATGTATGCTTCTTAACTTTTTGTTGAAAGCCTGACGTGTTGTATAGGACAATAGATACTGATATGTATTTGTGTGTGTGTGTGTGTGTGTATTTATTAATGCTTGGGAGATGAGCATGCCTTTCCTTTTGCTATGTCTTTAGTGTTGGGAGTTGTGCTAATCTAGTCACGTGCCTTCATTCCTAGATGTCAAATCTGTTGCCATGGAATTGATTCCGACTCATGGTAACTCCATGTGTTACAGAGCACAACTGTTCCATAGGGTTTTCTTGGCTGTAATCTTTACGGAAACAGTTTGCCAGGCCTTTTCTCCACTAAAGGTTAGCAGCTGATTGCAAACCGCTCGTGCCACCCAGGGACATATATATGTATATATGTAGGCGTGTGTGTGTGTGTGTGTGTGTGTATTTGGTTTGGAGATAAGCATGCATTTTCCTTTGCTAGACCTTCCTTCAGTGAAGACTTTGGCTGAGGTTGCAGTTTGTTGTTGCTAAGGTTACCTTCAACACACCACAGGCTTCAAATTCCTCTAGTGATGTCCTGTGCTTAGGATGTTGACTAGTTTGCCAGAGTGTTTTTTTTTCCCCCTTCAGTTGCTACTCCCTGCTTGACTTTGGGTTTTCCCTTTGTACCACTCTCCAAGGATAACCTGTTTCTTGAAGATTACCCGGTTGTATTCTACTGTTATTTTTACTCCTTGCTTGTTAGTGGGCTAATGGGGAACAAAGGAGTGGCATTCTGTTATGCTGTAGTTAAATCTAAGTCTTACGTATAGTCAACCTGGGTCTGGTGGGGTGGCCTTCACAAGCGATTCCGTCCCTTCTTCAGCTGTAGAGCTGGACCTAGCACTTAATTCCTGCCCCTCCTTGAAAAGTAGAACTCTTTGCCTCTAGTCCCTTTCCCAGCTGCAATGGGTTTCCACAGTGCCCTTAGGTAGACACAATTTTTGTTGCTCTTCCCTGTGACAGCTTGGTGGAGTTCATGAATGCAAAGCAAAACCCTCTTATGTCTACAGCTCCTGAGACTTTGCAATCTCATGCTAACCTATACTTAGTCTTTAGCAATTCATTGGAAATTTTTAGCTGAACATTCTTGCCAACTTATATGGCATCTGGTGGCTTCTGCCCAGGTAAAAAAATGCTTGAGTCTTATTTCTCCCTGCAAGAGTCTATTTTTCCCCAGTTTTCCATTTGGGTGTTTGCCTTGAGGACTCAATTCCCTGGTGGGCTCAAGAAAAGTCATTAATTTGCAGTTTGTCCAGCTTTTGTTATGTTGTAATGGTGGAAGCAACATATTTTCCCAATCTGTAAATCTCCAACCTTAAACTTCAGGTCTATAAACCACTTTTGAAAACTATTAATATTTGGTACTCTCTAATAAAGGCAAACATACAGTTACTGTATGACTTAGCAATTCTACTTATAGGCATATAACCAAGAAAAGTGAGTGCATATGCTAACAAAAGGACTTATTTGAGAATGCTCAAAACCAATTTCTTCATAATATCCCAAACGGAGAATAAACAGTATGTCTATTAACAGGAAACAGGATAAAAAATTGTTACATAGTCATACAGTGGAATACTACACAGTTATTAAAAAAACACAAATTATTGATACATGTATAAACACTGGTTAATTTGAAGAACATTATTTGGGTGAAAGAATCCAGAAATAAAAGAATTTGTATTGTATATCTTTATTCAAATAAAGTTATGAAGTTCAAAAATAGCCAAAACTAATGATGATGATCAAGTGAGTTAATTAGTTACTTTTCTAGATGATACTGATGGGAAAAGAATATGAAGGAATTTTCTGAAGTTATGGAAATGTCCTTTATCTTGACTTGGGTAGTGGTTACACTGGTGCATATACATGTAAAATTTTGTCGGTATGTACACTTACGATTTGTGCCTTTACAACATGTGAAATACAGTTCAATTTTTTTAAATAACAAAAGAAATAAAGGCAGGAGGTATTTTTCATGCAATTTTCATTTCAGGATTGTCAGACCTAAGTCCAAGCAATCACTAACCAAAAACAACACAAAACAAAACAAAAAAACCAAGCCAAGTGCCGTGGAGTCAGTTCCCATAGGGTTTCCAAGGAGCAGCTGGTGGATTCAAACCACCAACCTTATAGTTAGCAGCTGTACCAATCACTAAGACCTCCTAAATATTTTCCCCACTTTCTCATCTTTGTATTTCCTCTTTACTACAATTATAGTCAGTACTTTATCACCTTTAATCTGGATTATTCCAACTGTCTTCACATGGTTTCCCTGCCTATAGTCTTGTGTCTTCATGCTTATCTACATACAGCTCACTCTCCTCTCAATGGCTTATTTGGAGACGTGAACCCAGTTGGTAGTCTCTTGGACTCTGGACCACAGATGCAAAGGCATGCTCACAATGGATGTATGTGTATGCATGTGTATGTGTATGTGTGTGTGTGCATGCATGTGTGTGTCTGTGCATGTTTTATTGTAGGGGGAGTATGTGTGAGAACATTGTTCTAAACCCACTGTCCTAAACTCACTGAGAACACTATAGGCAAAGTGATGGCAGACTGGCATCCCGAGAAACAGTGGTGGCAGAAATCTAAAGCAAAATAGCAGCATAAAACTGTACAGCCAAGGGCAACAAGCTTAGGGGGACTTGTGTTGACACAATGGCTATAAGAGAAAGGACTCCAATGTCTCTAGGACACCAGTGAATGTCTCTGGGAGTTGCGTTGCTACCAGAAGAAGGGAGTTTGCTGTTTCTGAGCTCTGTTGGCAGCCCTCTCACCTGTAGCTGCACTCCATATCCCTGGAGAACCAGGGAGCTTGTGGGTCAGCCTTGGCTGGTTGCTGCTAAGCTCCATCAGATTAACTCTGAGGAATCTGGTGATTTTCACTTTAAGTAAAACCTCATTTGCTACCACAGGGGAAATGTCAGGGATTCATGTGCCTCTGGGACACAGGACTGGGATGTGGGAGGCTGTGTCAGGCCTGTTCTCTGAACAAGGTCCTTGGAGACAGAAATATCTGAGTGCTCCTGCCAGAGGGGCCTCAGAATTATCTTCCTACCCCTCATGGGTCTTCAGGGAGCCCAGACATCTGGGCTGCCTGGAAGCAAGGCTTTGGTGTGAGAATGGACAGGGTTGCCTGCAAATTGTCAACAATGGAGAGTCATAGATTATATCCTAGGTGACGGCAGAATGGAAGGAGCAGACATCTGGAGAGAAATAGCCTAGGTTTTAGAAAACTGTCAAACTGTCAGCTTTGAGAAACTGATAAAAACTATAAAAAACAAAACAGAGGCAGGGCCAAGATGGTGGAGTAGTCAGACACTTCTGGTGGTCCCTCTTACAACAAAGACTAGAAAAAACAGGTGAATCAATTATATATGACAATCTAGGATCCCTGAACATCAAAGGCAAAGTTCAGGAATTAGACTGAGTGGCAAGGGGAAGGAGAGATGGTTCAGAAGCCATGAGGAGTTGCCAGACCTGATGCGGTGGGAACCAGCACCCTGCAGGCTGTAACGGCTGGTGTGGACAGTGAGGCAAATAGTGGCATTTGGGATGCATTTTTTACATCAGGAGAGACTGAGCGGCGGAGAGTCTACTCAAGCCTCCAGAACCAGTGAAAAGTGGCGCTCAGTCAGCAAACGATAAACACATGTATCTAACATACCACACGGATAAAAAAATACCACATTTGGGAAGAACCTCTCTCCCATTTACCTGCTCCCTCCCTACTCTGAACAGGGTACTGGGCCAGCTTCACCGATTGCTGCATCCCCCTGGGCTGGAAGTAGGACCTGTCATGCTGCCTGAGCCATTCTCCCAGCCTTGGAGAGGGAACAAATTAACAAACAGGAAAAAAATAATCTGCCAGCTCACCTAAGCTGGGAACTCAGGGTGGGCACAGCTCCCTAGGCACAGACGTAAGGGGTCCACAGACTTTGAATGCCTTTCATCCCCTGAATAGACCTGTGTGGACCCATTTCAACAGCATAGGCCCTCATTAGCACAGTACAACAGGGTATATACCTGAAGTCTAACTTTAACTGTTTCAGCTAGATGGTGGAGTGGCAGTTTTGTGAAATTTGACACCACTCTGCACATTAAGAAGGGTCCTGACCTACACACATCAGGGGCCTGAGGACTGGTGGCTCCACCCATGCCACCTAGCACCTGTGGTAGAGGTGCAAGAATAAGTGGTGCCTCTAAGTCCTTACAGTCAACAGCATTGGGTGC
Source organism: Trichechus manatus latirostris (assembly GCF_000243295.1). Taxonomy (NCBI): domain Eukaryota; kingdom Metazoa; phylum Chordata; class Mammalia; order Sirenia; family Trichechidae; genus Trichechus; species Trichechus manatus. The sequence continues at coordinate 1,330,982 of NW_004444009.1, forward strand.
CCATAGTCCAGCTGCAAAACCCACCCAGCTACGCACTCTAGGGAACAGAGACACACTTTCCTTTCAGACACTCAGGGGCAATCATCAGCCCCCTGCCTTGCTCAGTGGGGGAACCCCTACTGCAGCCAGATAGCTGTACCTACTCCAATCACCACTGCCCATCTAGGACTCTAGATGAGAACCTGCATCACGCACTTGGTGACTGACTACCTGGACACCTGAGCTGAATCCATGCAAGGAAAGTAAATGGACTTCTGGGCTCACATACCTAGTAACATCTCTAACCACCCGGTGACAGGATATTAGAGCTTCAGTGGTGCCAAGAATCAAACTAGCTCACACGAGCAGCCTATTTGGGCATATCAAAACAAAACAAAATAAGAAGCTAGGGCACAGTAAACAAACAAAATAAATAAATATAATAACTTACTGATGGCTCAGAGACAACAGTCAATATCAAATCACATAAAGAGGCAGACCATGATGGCTTCAGCAAGTTCCCAAAACAAAGACTCAAGAAATCTTCCTGAGGAGAGAATTTCTTGGAACTACCAGAGGTAGAATACAAAAGAGTCATATACAGAACTCTTAAGGAGGTCAGGCAAAACACACAACAAGCCAAGCAACACACAGACAAAGCAATAGAGAAACTTAAGAAGATTAGAGAAGAGCATAATGACAAATTTAACAAGCTGCAAGAATCCATTGAGAGACAGCAAACAGAAATCCAGAAGATTAACAATAAAATTACAGAATTAGATAACTGAATAGAAAGTCATAGGAGCAGAATTGAGGCAATGGAAGTCAGAATTTGTGAGACTGAAGATAAAGCACTTGACACCAACTTATCCAAGGAAAAATCAGATAAAAGAATTAAACAATGAAAACTCTGAGAATTATGTGGGACTCTATCAAGAGGAATAACCTATGAGTGATTGGAGAACAAGAACCAGGGAGGTTAACAGAAAATACAGAGAGAATTGTTGAAAATTTATTGACAGAAAACTTCCCTGATATCATGAAAGAGGAGAAGATAATGTATCTAAGATGCTCATCAAACCCTACACAAAGTAGATCCCAAAAGAAAGTCACCAAGACATATTATAATTAAACTTACCAAAACCAAAGATAAAGAGAGAATTTTAAGAGCAGCTAGGGATAAACAAAAAGTCATCTACAAAGGAGAGTCAATTAGAACAAGCTCGGACTACTCAGCAGAAACCATGCAGGCAAGAAGGCAATGGGATGATGTATACAAAGCGTTGAAGGAAAACAACTGCCAGACAAGAATTATATATCCAGCAAAACTGTCTCTCAAATATAATGGTGAAATTAGGGCATTTCCAGATAAACAGAAGTTCAAGGAATTTGCAAAAACCAAACCAAAATTACAAGAAATACTAAAGGTAGTCCTACGGTCAGAAAATCAATAACACCAGATAACAACCCAAGACTAGAACACAGGACAGAACAACAACATATAAACCCAGATAGGGAAGTCACAAAAATAAGTCAAAGCTAAAATGTTGAAAATAGGGAAACAGAGATGTCAATATGTAAAAGATGACAACATTAAAACAAAAAAGAGGGACTAAATAGTGTAGTCATAAATCTTTCATATGGAGAGGAAGTCAAGGCAATACAAAGAAATAAGAGTTTGGTTTAAACTTAAAAAAATAGGGGTAAATATTGAGGTAGCCACAAATGAAACTAACAATCCTACAAGTCAAAATAAAAAACAAGAAAAGCATAAGGACTCAGCAAATACAAAATCAACAGCAATGAAAAGGATGAGAAGAAAATGCGTAAAGAAAAACAACTCAGCACAGAAAATTAAGTGGAACAAAGAAACTATAAACAACACACAAAAAAGACATCAAAATGACAGCACTAAACTCATACCGATCAATAATTAGACTGAATGTAAATGGACTAAATGCACCAATAAAGAGACACAGAGTGGCAGAATGGATTAAAAAAACACCATCTGCCTATATCCTGCCTACGAGAGACACACCCTAGACTTAAAGACACAAATAAACTAAAACTCAAAAGATGGAAAAAAAATATATCAAGCAAACAACTCAAAAAAAACAGGAATGGCAAGAGGAATCTCTGACAAAACAGACTTTAAAGTAAAATCTACAACAAAGGATAAGGAAGGACGTTATATAACGATTAAAAGGTCAATACATCAGGAGGATATAACCATAATAAATATTTATGCACCCAATGACAGTGTTCCAAAATGCATAAAACAAACTCTAACAGCATTGAAAAGAGAGATAGACAGCTCTACAGTAATAGTAGGAGACTTAAACACACCACTTTTGGTGAAGGACAGAGCATCCGGAAAGAAGCTCAAAAAGACATGGAAGATATAAATGTCATGATCAACCAACTTGATATCGTAGACATATACAGACACTTCACCCAGCAGCAGACAACTACACTTTCTTTTCCAACGCACATGGAACATGTTCCAGAATAGACCACATATTAGGCCATAAAGCAAACCTTAACAGAATCCAAAGCAGAAATATTACAAAGCATCTTGTCTAACCAAAGGCCATAAAAGTAGAAATTAATAACAAAAAAAGCAAGGAAAAAAAATCAAACACATGGAAACTAAACAACACCTTGCTCAAAAACTACTGAGTTGTAGAAGAAATTAAGGGTGGAATAAAGAAATTCACAGAATCAAATGAGAATGAAAATACAGTCTGCCAGAACCATTGGGACACAGCAAAAGCAGTGCTCAGAAGTCAGTTTACAGCAATAAACACACACATCCAAAAAGAAGAAAGGGCTAAAATCAAAACATTAACACTACAACTCAAACGAATAGAAAGAGAGCAACAAAAGAAGCCCTTGGGCACCAGAAGAAAACAAATAATAAAAATTAGAGCCGAATTAAATGAAATAGAGAATAGAAAAACAATTGAACAAGTTAATAAGACCAAAAGCTTGTTCTTTGAAAGATCAACAAAATCAATAAACCACTGGCCAAACTGACAAAAGAAACACAGGAGAGAAAGCAAATAACCAGAATAAGAAATGAATTGGGTGATATCACAACAGACCCTACTGAAATTAAAAGAATCATGACAGAATACTACAAAAAATTGTACTCTAACAAATTTGAAAACCTAGAGGAAATGGACAAATTTCTAGAAATACACTACCTACCTAAACTAGCACAAACAAAGGTAGAACAACTAAATAACCTTTTAAAAAAAGAAGAGACTGAAAAGGAAATTAAAAAACTCTCAACAACAACAACCAAAAAGGCCTGGAGAATTCTACCAAACTTTCAGAGAAGAGTTAACACCACTACTACTAAAGGTATTTCAGAGCATAGAAAAGGATGAAATACTCCCAAACTCATTCTATGAAGCCAGCATAACCTTGATACCAAACCAGGTAAAAACACCACACAAAAAGAAAATTATAGGGGGGACCTCATACCACCAAGAAAGCAGTGCCAGGAGCAGAGTGTGTCCTTTGGACCTGGGGTCCCCGGGCAGAGAAGCTCCTAGTCAGGGGGAACATTGACGAGAAGGCCGACAGAGAGAGAAAACCTTCCCCTGGAGCTTACTCCCTGAATTTGGACAGTTAGCCCACTTTACTGTAAGGAAATAAACTTCTCTTTGTTAAAGCCATGCACTTGTGGTTGTAGCAGCACTAGATGACTAAGACAGAATTTGATACCGAGAGAGTGGGGTGCTGCTCTAACAGATACCTAAAATGTGGAAGCCGTTTTGAAACTGTGAATAGATAGAGGAGTGGCAGTGGCAGAGGACCAGCAACAGCAGAGAACCTGCAGCAGCAGAGAAGCAGCAGTAGCAGAGAACCTGCAGCAGCAGAGAACCAACAGCAGCAGAACCAGGAGACCAGTGTCAGAGGGCGCTGGAGCCGACCCACGAGCAAGAGAGCTGAGTGCCGGTGCTCACGAAGCTTTCTGGTGGGGTGGGGTGCCTCCGGGTGCTTACTGGTGGAGCTACAGAGCTTTGGAATACTCGCCCCAGCAGGGCAGATGCAGGCTTGAGGCCTGAGGAACCGAGAGGCTAAGAAACCAGGAAGCAAGCTGAAGAGACAAGGGCTACAAGAAGCCGAGCTGCCTCAGTCTCAAAAGGTATGGACAAGACCTCAGGGGTTTCAAAGGGTGGAGCCATGGCCTCTGGTGCTTCTGAGGGTGGAGTTGCCACTCAGATGGACTGAAGAATGGAGCACCTAAAGCCGAGGGAGCAGAGTTGCTGTCCCAGTGGGCCTGGAAGGCAGAGCTGAAGCCCAGGGCCGAGGGGCCTCCACTCAGAATCTGGAGAGTATGGCCAATACCTACCTAGAGTCTGGAGGGTAGGGCCATTGTGTAAATAGTCTCAGAGAACAGAGGACTATTTTTCAAAGCCTTCACGGCTAATGTAATG
>NW_004444009.1:1336420-1360726 GCF_000243295.1 Trichechus manatus latirostris
CTCAGCATAATAAAGGGCGTTTATACAAAGCCAACAGTCAACATCATCCTATGTGGAGAGAGTTTGAAAGCATTCCCCTTGAGAACAGGAACCAGACAAGCATGCCCTTTATCACCACTCTTATTCAACATTGTGCTGGAGGTCCTAGCCAGAGCAATTAGGCTAGAAAAAGAAATAAAGGGCATTGAAATTGGTAAGGAAGAAGTCAAAGTATCTCTATTTGCAGATGACATGATGTTATACACAGAAAACTCCAAAGAATCCACAAGAAAACTACTGGAACTAACAGATTTCAGCAAAGTTTCAGGATACAAGATAAACATACGAAAATCAGTTGGATTCCTCTTTGAAGAGGAAATCACCAAATCAATACCATTTACAATAGCCCCCGAGAAGATAAAATACTTAGGAATAAATCTAACCAGAGATCTAAAAGACCTGTACAATGAAAAACTACAAGACACTACAGCAAGCAACTGAAAGAAACCTGCATAAGTGGAGAAACCTGCCTTGCTCATGGATAGGAAGACTCAACATCGTGAAAATGTCAATTCTACCCAAAACAATCTACGGATACAATGCAATCCTGATCCAAATTCCAACTGCAGTTTTTAAAGAGATGGAGAAACAAATCACCAACTTCACATGGAAAGGGAAGAGGCCCCAGATAAGTAAAGCATTAAGGAAGAAGAACAAAGTGGGAGGCCTCACACTACCTGATTTTAGAACCTATTATACTGTCACAGTAGTCAAAACAGCCTAGTACTTGTACAACAACAGATACATAGACCAATGGCACATATTGAGAATCCAGTCGTGAATTCATTTGACAAAGGCCCAAAGTCCATTAATTGGGGAAAAGACAATCTCTTTAACAAATGGTGCTGGCATAACTGGATATCCATCTGCAAAAAAAAAAAAAAAACAAGACCCGTACCTCACACCATGCACAAAAACTAACTCAAAGTGGATCAAAGACTTAAATATAAAATCTAAAATGATACAGATCATGGAAGAAAAAATAGGGACAATTCTAGGAACACTAATACATGGCATAAACAGAATACAAAACGTTATTAACAATGCACAAAACACCGGAAGAGAAACTAGATAACTGGGAGCTCCTAAAAATCAAACACTTATGCTCATCAAAAAACAAAAGACAACCTACAGACCGGGAAAAAAGTTTTTGGCTATGACAAATCCGATCAGTGTCTAATCTTTAAAATCTAAAATACACTGCAAAACCTCAACAACAAAAAGACAAATAACCCAATTAAAAAATGGGCAAAGGATATGAAGTGGCACTTCACCAAAGTAGACATTCAGGTGACTAATAGATACATGAGGAAATGCTCACAATTATTAGCCATTAGAGAAAGGCAAATCAAAACTATGATAAGCTAAAATCTCACCCCAACAAGGCTAGCATTAATCCAAAACACAAAATAATAAATGTTGGAGAGGTTGTGGAGAGACTGGAAAATTTATACACTGCTGGTGGGAATGTAAAATTATACAACCTCTTTGGAAATCGATTTGGGGCTTCCTTAAAAAGTTAGAAATAGAAGTACCATATGATCCAGCAATCCTACTCCTTGGAATATATCCTAGAAAAATAAGAGCTGTCACATGAATAGATAATATGCACACCCATATTCATTGCAGCACTGTTCACATTAGCAAAAGGATGGAAACAACCTAGGTGCTCATCAACGGACAAACGGATAAACAAATTACAGTATATTTACACAATGGAATATTGTGCAACAATAAAGAACAACGATGAAGCCGTGAAACATAACATGGATGAATCTGGAAGGCATTATGCTGAGTGAAATTAGTCAGTCACAAAAGGACATATATTGTATTAGACCACTATTATAAGAACTCAAGAAAAGGTTTAAACACAGAAGAAAACATTCTTTGATGGTTAGGAGAGTGGGGAGGGAAGAAGAGGGGTATTCACTAACCAGACAGTAGATATGAATTATCTTAGAAGAAGGGAAGGACAACACACAATACAGGGGAAGTCAGCACAACTGGACTAAACCAAAAGCTAAGAAGTTTCCTGAATACAACCAAACACATTGAGGGACAGAGTAGCAGGGGCAGGGTTCTGGGAACCATGGTTTCAAGGGATCTAGGTCAACTGGCATAAAAAAGTTTATTAAGAAAATGTTCTGCATCGCATTTTGGTGAGTGGTTTCTGGGGTCTTAAAAGTTATCAAGTGGCCATCTAAGTTGCATCAATTGGTCCCATCCCATCTGGAGCAAAGGAGAATGAAGAACACCAAAGATACAAGGAAAATATTAGCCCAAGAGACAGAAAGGGCCACATTAACCAGAGACTCCAACAGCCTGAGACCAGAAGAACTAGATGGGGCCCGGCTATCACCAATGACCACCCTAACAGGGAACACAAAAGAGAGTCCCTGATGGAGCAGGAGAAAAGTGGCGTGCAGAAATCAAACTCTATTAAAAAGACAGACTTAATGGTCTGACTGAGACTGGAGGGACCCAGGAAGACATGGCCCCGACTCTCTGTTAGCCCAGAACTAAAACCATTCCTGAGGCCAACTCTTCAGACAAAGATTAGATTGGACTATAAGACATAAAATGATACTCGTGAAGAGAGTGCTTCTTAGCTCAAGTAAATACATGAGACTAAATGGGCAGGTCCTGTCTGGAGGCGAGATGAGAAGGCAAAAAGGGACAGAAGCTGGTTGAAGGGAAAGGGGAAATCTGGGGTAGAAAGGATGAGTGTGCTGTCACATTATAGAGAGAGCAACTAGGATCACATAACCATGTGTGTATAAATTTTTGTATGAGAAAATAACTTCAACTATAAACTTTCACTTAAAGCACCATAAATGAACAACAAAAACAATAAAACCAAACCTATTGCTGTTGAGTTGATTCCGACCCATAGCAACCCTATAGGACAGAGTAGAACTGCCCCATAGGGTTTCCAAGGCTGAAAATCTTTATGGAAGCAGACTGCCACGTCTTTCTTTCGTGGAGCAGCTGGTGGGTTCAAATTATCGGTTAGCAGCTGAGGACTTAACCTCTGCACCACCAGGGCTCCTGATTAAAACTATAGATCCAGAAAATTAACATATACCCAAGCATAGAATCTTCCATATGATTTCAAAGAGATCATATAATTGTGAACCCTCTCCTGAGTCCCTTATACTCCATGTGCATTAGGTTACAATACCTTTGTTTAGTCCAAGAGTATCATCTGACAGCTAGAACCAGCTCAAAATGAAATGGTCTGTAACCGCCGATGTAGGGCCATGGAACTTGGAGAAAATCCCTGAAGTGTGCAGAGAAGGAAGCATGATTGGAGCACTTTAAGTCCATGGGTGGTAAGGACACAAATCACTTTGGGTGGATGGTGAGATTATTAATTAAAACAGGAAATAAATGAAGTGTAGCTGGTCTGGGGGTAGGAGATAGTGGATGCAATTTGAGTAATACGGAGTGGGATATCTATGTGGAAATTCCCAACAGGTAGTTGAAAATACAGCATTCATCCTCAGAAGACAGGCTAGAATTGCAAAGAGTCATTGTGGCTGTTGAAACCATGGACATACATGAAGTCAACCAAAGAGAATAGGTAGAGTGAGAAGAATGGAAGACTAAGTTGGGACTCTTGTGATCCCCAAACTTATATGGAGTATGGTAGAAGATATATCCAAGAAAGATTCCAGGAAGGTGGCTAGCCAATACTCACCTTTCTTTCTAGGTTGGCTGTAGGCATTATTACCTCCAAGTCTCACAATAAATCAACATTAGAGGGCAAGGAATATGCATGCCCTCTTACAAAGCCAGTATGCAACATGTGTGTGGTATTCTTTATTTTCTCTGTCTACTCACTTGAAAATCATTGACACATTTTCTCTTAACCCATGATATCAAAAAAGTAGATACAAAGATCTCCTTTATAGGCAGATGTCTAGATGAATTCGTAGAAAGAAATGAAATCCCTCATGCAAGGTGGTTCCATAGAGTGTACTTTAGGTAACTGATGCACTGTCTTTGGATCACTAAATTGTAAAAGCGAATTTTAAATATTAAGGGATTAAAAATAATATGGTTTCTTAAGTTGCACATAATGCTTATTAAAATGCCTTGAAATAGGACTTCTAACTAGTTGAAGTCAGTCCCTGAGGAACATATTCATGGAATGTAATATATGTATGTAGTGGAATCAGAGTCATAAGAAATATTTTTTCCTTGGTCTGACCAGTGAGGAGTGATGTCCAATCCATTTTCCATATACCTGATGCTCACGCTCTTCGTATATGGCAACTATGGAGAATTATCATCACTGTCATCATGATCATTAAAATGATCATTAACATTATAATCATCACCACCATTAACAAGCACCACTTAGCACCACAGTTTTTGTTATACTCTGGACACTTAACCCCTTGGAATATGCATGCTAGTACCTAGGAATGGCGTTGTTAGTTGCCATCAAGGCAGCTCATGGCAACATTATGTAAAACAGAACAACACATTGCCCGGTCCTGCACCATATTCATGACAATTGGTATGTTTGAGTCCATTATTGCAGCTATCGTGTAGTGTCTTCCAACCTAAGGGACTCATCTTCCCAGCACTATTCTGGGCAATACCTTATTGTAATCCAGAAGATTTTCATTGGCTAATTTTTGGAAATTGATCCCCAGGCCTTTCTTTCTACTCTATCTTAGTCTGGAAATTCTGATGAAACTTGTCCACGAAAAGTGACCTGCTGGTATTTGAAATACCAGTGTCTTGGCTTCCAGCATCATAGCCTCACACAACCCTCCACTTCTGAAGTACAACAAATTGACAGATGATAGATTGCATATGAATAGGTAACCTTAATTTCAAACTCTCAAACCCTTTTTGCTGCTATTTTATTTTATTTATAGATATTTAAATTTTTGTTTTGAAATAAATAGACTCATAGGAAATTATAAAGAAATGTACAAGGAGTCCTGTCATATTTTTTAAATGAAAAATTTATGGGATTTTAAAATTCAAAAGGAGCACACGCTCACTGAAAGTTTTCACATAAGGCAAAGTACATGAAACAAAAATGGAATATCTTTACCTTCACACCACACTCTGCCCAGCACCACTGTTAACAGTTTGGTGCATGCCCCTCCAGTCCTTTGTTTATACGCGTATACAATTGACCAATAAAAGAAGGCAGTTTAACAAAACAACCTCAGCTTCCTCTCCATCCCTGCATAGCCCTGTCCAAAAGTAATGTGACTGTCAGGTACAACAGCCCCAAATATAATAATAGCTACTGCTTATTGAGTATTTATGCTTTACCAGGCACTGGGCTGCGTACTCTACACACACGACTCATGTATCTCATGTACCTATCACAACAACCTTAGACAGAAAGTGTTCTTTTAGGGTTTTCAAGTGAGAAAACTGATGGTCAATGTTACCCAGCTACTAATACCAGAGCCTGGAATTTAAATCAGGTTGATCTGACTCTGATGCCCATAACCTTTCCACTTCACTATCCTGCAAAGAAAATTCTATGGAATAAGAAATATAAGAGAGAGGGCCAAATAGGGAAATACCTACACTTTTTAAATTTCCTGAAAATTCAGTGAAATCAGCACCGAAAAAACAACACACACACACACACACACACAAAAGTTAATGGTAACATCAGTTAAATCAATTTCTTGGAATTATTTTTATTAATAGAGTCGAATAATTGGTTATTTCACTTTTACCAATAGTACCTACTCTTGGGCAACACCAGCATGAAAGAATGTTGCTTTTTTCAAGAAAGGTTTCTCAGTGTTTGCCTCTGCTACAATAAGTCAGCATTTCTTAACCAGTATATTTAGACTCAAGTTTCAAAAAAGGGTGGTTCAATAGGGTTTCATAGGAAATTACATCCCTACCCAACCTATGCCATAGCCAGCCATGGAGCCACTGAGTTCTCTCTCATGAATATGTGTATCACAGTGGAAAGAAGGGCTGATCTCAACTAATGACCTCTCCTTGAGAGAGGGTACCTCCTGTCATTGACCTGCCGTCATGGAGCCTGATACTCCCAATGCCGTCTGATCTCCCTGTCTATTGAAACTGAATACAGAGTCACAGCTTGAGGCACAAGAACTCCTCATGAGCAAGCTTGCTGAAGTCAGTGGAACAGGGAAAAATACAAAATTCAGCACTATGGTCAGGTCCACAGAGAAAGAGGAGGTTGATAAGAGGCAAAGCAGCTGAACTCAAGAGGGCATTTCTAATAAGCAGTTCCCATGCAAACATCTTACTGACCTGATAAAAATAACAGACCATGGGGTTTAAATATGGCCCCATGGCCCTTGGCCCATGGTAGTCCTAGTGTTCTCCTCCCCTGTGAGAAGAGTTGTGTTCAATGGACACCTCGTAGCAGCCTCTGCTCAATCCCAACCAGAGAGCAGCAATTCTGCTTTTTTCTTTCCTAAACAATAAATAACCTCAGAAGACAAATGAGAGAATGAAGTTTTAAAGAGAACCCCGAATCCATGAGTTTTGTTTTGTTTTTAAGTAGGGGTATGGGGGAAATAAATCATCCAGAAACTTCAGGGCTTCATTAAAGTTGATAAATTACTTGCAAAACATCTTACAAACATCAATGTGTTGCACTATGAAGGTGAGAATTCCCACCCTAGTGACAATGTTTTCAAGTATAACTTATGCAAATTTAATTCCATTTATTTACATACATATTTTGTTTGCACTTACTGTAATACCACAATGTATCATAGATATATGTGACACTAGGCTTTCTCTTCTAATATTTCTTTTTTTCCTGTCTGTCAAAATTAGAGAAGAACCAATACTTTATATCATTTGCATTTACCATGAACCAATTTTCCACTGATATTATCTTACTTAAAGAACTCAGGCACCTCTGAGGTTTTGTAGTAAATATTCTCTAAAGTCAACTCAACTCTGGTTATATGAGTATTATTGTAGAAATTACAATAAATGTACACAACAATGATGCTAAACCTATGTCATTACACAAACGTCATGGAACTAGAAATAAAAATATGTACAGTATTACATAAAGTCCTTCTTATGGGCTAGGTATATCCTGACACTGGGTTTAGTGTTTCTCAATTGTGATGATAAATACACAAACTACTTACCACTGACTCTTGCCAAAAGCCTTGGATTTCTGGCTATGGTGGTTGGGCTTGCTGCTTTCCACACTACTGCCTGGTCTGGAATGGATACTACTTGGCAATACAGGCTGTTGACTGCCATGGGTCATGAGGGGGACCTGCCATTCCAGGAGCTGCCTAGAGCATCTCGTTGCCTAATGCAGGAGTCAAAAACCTTTCTTTGATCTTTCCATGAATTCATTTTTCTAAGATGACCATTTATAAACACCTCTGAACCAACCTTTTGGGAGTACACATCTAATCACTGTCTAAGTGGCTGTCCTGGGACTTCTCAGAGTGCAAACACAACTCAGGAGCAAAAGCCTGAATAGAAATATAGAAATGAAGAGCAATTAATTCTCTCTTGGACTTATTAAGTTCATGACAAATGTCTTTTCCCAGCATGCAATGAGGTGATCAGCTTCCTATCTCTTTCAGGATACTTATCGATGGATTTCAGTACTAGATTTCTTTTCAGAAACCGTGGCTAACTGAAGCTGTGAAACTGACTTTCACCCCTTTCCGTTAGAGACAGAAAGGGCAAGAATTGGTGTGCACTTACTTGGTTGGATTCCACAAGGCACTGTGGAGTTTTCTCCATTTGGTCTGAAGCCCATTGATGCAGACCTCAGACCTGGACTCCTCAGGCTTCACGCCCTGCTGGTTGTACCTGTATCTGGAGCCACTGTACTAACAGCATACCTGCCGTCTTAGTGTTCCAAACCCATTGCTGTCGAGTCGATTCCAACTCATAGTGACCCTATAGGACAGAGTAGAACTGCCCCATAGCATTTCCAAGGAGCAGCTGGTCGATTCGAACTGCTGAACTTTTGGTTAGCAGCCGAGCTGTTAACCATTGTGCCAAGAGGGCTCTTATGTTTTAATGCTCAGCCACTCCCAGTTGGGGCTGCTTACTGGATGTGGTGCTTCCTTTCCTCCCCATCAACCTCCTCTAGGTCTTCATGCCCCTGATTTCTGGTTCTGCCATTGCTCATGACCTAGTGAAGACACTGCTTGCTTTGGAGTTCTGACGAGGAAAAAGAGCAACAGCTAAGTAAGGCACTGATGGGGAGAAGGCTGTAAGTTTGTAAATCTTGCAGTATTTTACTGCATCAAATCTAGGGCAAAAACATGAGACAATGTCAAAATGGAAGCCTTCAAAAACTCCAAAATACCATTAGCAACTTGGGGTTTTTCCCATGTGTGAAGAAGAGGCACAGAAATGATGTTTATTAAAAATCTTAGAATCACCTTCGTGAGTAGCGTCTGGGGTCTTTAAAGCCTATCAGCAGCCATCTAAGATGCTCCACTAGTCTCACCTCTTCTGAAGCAAGGGTGAATGAAGGGAACAAGATACAAGGAAAAGATTAGTCCAAAGGACTAATGGACCACAGCTACCAAGGCCTCCACTAGACTGAGTCCAGTACAGCTAGATGGTGCCCAGCTACCACCACTGACTGCTCTGACCAGGATCACAACAGAGGGTCCTGGACAGAGCTGGAGAAGTACGTAGAACAAAATTCTAACACAAAAAAAAAAAATACCAGATTTACTGGCTTGACAGAGACTGGAGAAACCCCAAGACTATGGCCCCCGGACACCCTTTTAGCTCAGTGGTGAAGTCACACCCGAGGTTCACTGTTCAGCCGGGGATTGGACAGTCCCATAAAACCAAATGGGACTAATGAGGCACAGCAGTCCAGGGACAAGGACTAGAAGGCTGGAGCGGACAGGAAAGCTGGTGATAGGGAACCCAAGGTTGAGAAGGAACAATGTTGACATGTCGTGGGGTTGTTAACCATCGTCATAGGGCAATATGTGTACTAACTGTTTAATGAGAAACTATTCTGTAAACCTTCATCTAAAGTACAAAAAAAAAAAAAGAATTATCTATGTGAGATCAAATTGATAACAGTAACTCAAAAGGTTTGATGGGAAGCCTAGGGGACAGTAAGTTGAAGATAATGGTGATGGAATAATTTGGAAAAGGATAGTGAGAATAGCAGCATAACTGGAAGAATATAATTGATGTCACTGAATTGTACCTGTAGAAATTTTTGAAATGGTGTATCTTTGGCTATGTGTATTTTCACCAAAAAAAAAAAAAAAAAAAAATCCTCCATGGTTGAGAAGACAGAGTGTTGACATGTTGTGGGGTTGTTAACCAATGTCATAAAACAATACATGTACTAACTGTTTAATGAGAAACTATTTGTTCTGTAAACCTTCATCTAAAGTACAATTAAAAAAAAAATCTTAGAATCATTACACATTAGGAAAATGCAAATCAAAACCATAGTGACCTAACACTTCACAATCACTAGGATGGCTTGAATCAAGAAATTAGATAATAACAAGTTTTTGCAGGATGTGGGAATGTAAAATGGTGCAGCCACTTTGGAAAACAGTCTTCGTGTTCTTCAAAAGGTTAAGCATAGAGATATATGATCCAGCAATTCCACTCCTAGGTATATACACCCAAGGTAAATGAAAGTATGTATCCACAAAAAAACTTGTATGGGAGTGTTCATAGAAACACTATTCATAATAGACTAAAAGTGGGAACAACACAATGACCATCAGCTGATGAAAGGATAGTCTTACAATTGAATACTATACAGCAATTAAAAGGAATGAAGTATTGATACATCCTGCAACATGGATGAACCTTGAAAACATGTTAAGTGAAAGAAGCCAGTCACAACGACCACATATTGTATGATTCCTTTAATATGAAATGTCCAGAATAGGCAAATCCATAGAAACAAAGTGGATTAATAGTTGCCTAGGATTGATGGATTTGGGAGAAAATTGAGAGTAACTGCTAATAGACATAGGGTTCCTTTTGAGGTGATGAAGATGTTTTAAAAGATCAATGGATCAGAAGCATAATACACCTGTGGCCCCAATGTGTGAAATCCTCAGTGCAGGTGTAGCTATTTGTCTTGGTGAAATGAGGAACCTCGGTTGTCAAAAGGTAATACATACAGAGAGCACTGTTACAATTGCAGCCAGAATTTGCATGTTCTTCTCCAAATAAGAATCATGCTCCAGAATGAAAAACGTCAATCTAATCACTGATCTCACTAGAGAATCCATATTCTCCAGCCAGCTTTTTCAGGGCCCCTTTGACCTCCTTTTTTCTCAGGCTGTAGATGATGGGGTTCAACATGGGGGTCATAACACTGAAGAGCACAGAGACCAGGAAGTCTATGTTCAGGTTGTAACCTACATTGGGCCTGTCATAGTTGAAATTGCCTGTTCCAAAGAAGACCACCACCACACTGAGTTGGGAAGCTCATGTAGAGAAGGCCTTGCTCCTGCCCTGAGTAGAGGGAATCCTCAGGATGGCACAGGTGATGAGTATGTAGGACACTGCAGTAAACAGGCAGGAGCTCAGACCAATGGTGTTGCTGGCTGGCTGGCACATAGTCTCATTGATGGAGGTGTCTGAGCAGGAGAGCTTCAGGAGTTGTGGGATGTCACAGAGGAAGTAGCTGAGCTTGTTGGGCCCACATAGAGTAAGTGTGGCTGTCAGCACTGTGTGTGTTATGGAATTCACCAATCCACACAGCCAGGTCTCAGCCAACAAGTACGTGCAAACCTTCACACTCATGAGGACTGGATATTGAAGAAGGTGGCAGATGGCTACATAGCAGCCATAAGCCATAGCAGCTAATAAGACACCCTCAGTGCCAGCACAGGTCACGAGGAAGAACATCTGGGAAAGGCAGCCCTCGTACGAGATGGGCTACTTCTCCTGGAATAAGTTCACCAGCATGACTGGGATAGTGGTGAATGAGTAGCGGATGTCCAAGAAACTCCAGTTGCTGAGGAAATAATACATTGGAGCATGGAGGACAGGATTGACACTGAAGGCTGTTAATACAAAAGCACTTCCCAGAAGAGTTGTCAAGAACACCAGGAAGAACAGCCCTTGGAGTTTGGGATGGTTGGAAAATCCTAGGAAGATTAATTTGGTGACTAGTGTTTGATTTTTCCATTACTTTGAATTCTTTCTCAATTGAAATGAAAATTAGGAAATAAAATATAAAGACAATGAAATATGGGGAGAAACACTGGGGAGTTGGCTAACTCTTCTTACTCGTTTTTCAGTTCTTGGATTAGACAGCATCTCTTCTAGAAAGCATAGCTTGACGCCCTGAGACTTTGGCATGTGCATCCACTATCCACACTTCATGTTCCTCTGCCCCTGTGCATACTTGTCACACTACCACTATTTCCTCTCAGTTTGACTCCCCTACTAGTCTATCAGTTCTATTAGCCAAGTAACTTCTCTCTCTCTTTCATCCATATGTGCTTTATAAAACTTTTGTTAGAAGCAAGTAAGGAAGGAAATCCCATTTTTAGCACTGACAGTGCAATAAATTTCATGAATTAAATTAGAGTCCAAAGACTTTTCATCCAAACCTCCCTCTTCCAAAGAGCTCACTGTGAAGATGTCACAACACCAAATTTGCTTTACTGAGTGTAAAGTAGCCCCTGAGATTCTCCACTCTCTGGTATTACTCCAGTGAATGTTACATTACATGGCAAAAGTGACTTCGTAGATGTAGTTAAGGTTACTAATCACATGACCTTAGGACAGGGGAAGTCAGAGATTCAAAGTATGAAAAGGATTTGACATGCCAAATGAAGATGAAGAAGGCCATCTGTAAAGGAAAAAGGAAGCTTCATTCTATAATCATAAGAAACTAAATTCTTCTAACAATGTGAATGAGCTTAGAAGTGGAATCTTCCCCAGAGTCTCTAGATAAGAACCAGCCCATCTGGCACCCTGATTCAGTAGAGCACTCATGTGAGCCATGCTCTGCCTGGACTTCTGACCCACATAACTGTGAGACAATAAAGGGGTGTTTTAAACCACTAAGTTTGTGGTAATGTGTTACAATATCAAGAGAGAACTAATATACTGAACATCAATTTTGGTATATATGGGGCTAATTATGATAGAATTATCCAATGTTAGTTTGGAAGAAGTCTCAGAGGTGGTTTCATGCAATATTCTCTCAAATCAATGACAGTCTCCATTCCCTGTCTTTGCTCTCTTTTCTTTCATGCTGCCTTTGGCCATTTCTGTCCAGTTTTACCTCTCACAGAGAACAAATCAAAGGAATAAAAGAAGGTAAAGTCAAATTCATACTGTTTAGTTTCCTAGTTAGTAACTCCAGGAAAAGGGTTGGAGAAATATAAAGTTGAAGTTGTTGGATATGATGATATTTTTAAATCATTTTTAAAATTTTGATTAGTCTTTTCCCATACTGCTTTACTATCAAAAACAAATGTGTGTTTGTGATTGAGTTCACAATCTAATAAACACATAAAGTCACTAACTTGCATACATAATCATTTTCTTGGTGGATTGTCCTTAAATAAAGTTTTCTGTATCTTGGCTTTGCTATTGTCTGTGGAAATTGTTAAATTTTCTCTTTTTCTTTGTCTAAGCCAGGGGTCAGCAGTGGACCAAATCCAGCCCACTGCTATTTTTACGAATACAGTTTAATTGAGACACAGTCACACCCAATCATTTAGGTACTGTCTATGGCTGCTTTCGTGTGACAATGGTAGAATTGAGTAGTTGTAACAGAGATCATACGGCCTACAAAGCCTAAAACATTTACTATCTTGCCCTTTACATAAAAAGTTTGCCCATTCCTGGGAGAAGCAATTGGGTTTAACAGACTTGGATTTAAATCATTGCTTTGCCACTTGTTAACCCTGACTTTGAGCAACTTACTTAACTTCAACAAACCAACAAACCTCAGTTTGCCCATGTTTAAGATGGGATAATGTCTGGAATAGAGTGTTTGTTAAGATTAAATTAAATAATGAATAACAGAGCAATGCTTGGAACAGCATAAGCCTTCAACACGTATAATAGAGTCTCTCCATTGTGTCACTTCTCCTTTTCAAGTTCTTCTTTAAAACATTATTTATTTCCCTTCCACATTTCTCCAGATTGTCTCAAATGATTCAGTATTTGTGATAAGAATAAAATATTATTTTCTATTTATTGACTTGCCTTCTTTAATTTTTCATTTCACCATCTCTACTCACTCCACTTTTAAGCAACTGGAATTTAATTAAATTCAAATATTTCCCTCTCATAAAAAAAAACTTAACGGTCTACCCTTACAATTGTACCTGTTTTTTTGTGAACAGATTTTCACAAGAATCCTGTTAGGGAAACAGGTAGGTTTCATCATCCACACTTTTATATAAGATTTCCTTTGAAATTGTAGGCTAAAATAACCAAATATCATATAGCTATGAGGCTGCAAGTTGAAACTGAAGAAAATTAGAAGCAGTCCACAAGAGCCAAAGTACGACCTTGAGTATATCCCATCTGAATTTAGAGACCATCTCAAGAATAGATTTGATGAGTTGAACACTAATGACCAAAGACCAGACGAGTTGTGGAATGACATCAAGGACATCATACATGAAGAAAGCAAGACGTTATTAAAAAGACAGGAAAGAAACAAAAGACCAAAATGGATGTCAGAAGAGACTCTGAAAGTTGCTCTTGAACGTCGAGTAGCTAAAGCAAAAGGAAGAAATGATGAAGTAAAAGAACTGAACAGAAGATTTCAAAGGATGGCTCGAGAAGACAAAGTAAAGTATTATAATGACATGTGCAAAGAGCTGGAGATAGAAAACCAAAAGGGAAGAACAGGTTCGGCATTTCTCAAGCTGAAAGAACTGAAGAAAAAATTCAAGCCTCGAGTTACAATATTGAAGGATTCTATGGGGAAAATATTAAACGACACAGGAAGCATCAAAAGAAGGTGGACAGAATACACAGAGTCATTATATACCAAAAAGAAATGGTCGACGTTCAACCATTTCAAGAGGTAGCATATGATCAGGAACCAAAGGTACTGAAGGAAGAAGTCCAAGCTGCACTGAAGGCATTGGCAAAAAAAAAGTCTCCCAGAATTGATGGAATATCAATTGATATGGTTCAACAAATTGATGCAGCACTGGAAATCCTCACTCATCTATGCCAAGAAATTAGGAAGACAGCTACCTGGCCAACCGAATGGAAGAGATCCATATTTATGCCTATTCCCAAGAAACGTGGTCCAACCAAATGCAGAAATTATCGAACAATATCATTAATATCACATGCAAGTTAAATTTTGCTGAAGATCATTCAAAAGTGGCTGCAGCACTAAATTGACAGGGAACAGCCAGAAATTCAGGCTGGATTCAGAAGAGGATGTGAAACCGGGAACATCATTGCTGATGTCAGATGGATCCTGGCTGAAAGCAGAGAATACCAGAAAGATGTTTACCTATGTTTTATTGACTATGCAAAGGCATTTGACTGTGTGGATCATAAAAAATTATGGATAACATTGTGAAGAATGGGAATTCCAGAACACTTAATTGTGCTGATGAGGAACCTGTACATAGATCAAGAGGCAGTTGTTCCGAAAGAACAAGGGGATATTGTGTGGTTTAAAGTCAGGAAGGGTGTTCCTCAGGGTTATATCCTTTCACCATACCTATTCAATCTGTATGCTGAGCAAATAATCTGAGAAACTGGACTATATGAAGAAGAATAGGGCATCAGGATTGGAGGAAGACTCATTAGCAACCTGCGTTATGCAGATGACACAACTTTGCTTGCTGAAAGTGAAGAGGACTTGGAGGACTTACTGATGAAGATCAAAGACTACAGCCTTCAGTATGGATTACACCTCAACATAAAGAAAACAAAAATCCTCACAACTGGACCAACAAGCAACATCATGATAAATGGAGAAAAGATTGAAGTTGTCAAGGATTTCATTTTACTTGGATCCACAATCAACACCCATGGAAGCAGAAGTCAAGAAATCAAAAGACATATTGCACTGGGCAAATCTGCTGCAAAAGACCTCTTTAAAGTGTTGAAAAGCAAAGATGTCACCTTGAAAACTAAGGTGCGCCTGACCCAAGCCATGGTGTTTTCAATCGCCTCATATGCACGCGAAAGCTGGACAATGAATAAGGAAGACCGAAGATGAATTGACGCTTTTGAATTGCAGTGTTGGTGAACAATATTGAATATACCATGGACTGCCAAAATAATGAACAAATCCTTGGAAGAAGTACAACCAGGGTGTTGCTTGGAAGCAAGGATGGCGAGACTATTTCTTACATACTTTGGACAAGTTGTCAGGAGGGATCAGTCCCTGAAGAAGGACATCATGCTTGGTGAAGTACAAGGTTAGCGAAAAAGAAGACCCTCAGTGAGATGGATTGACACAGTGGCTGCAACAACGGGCTCAAGCATAACGATTGTGAGCATGGTACAGGACCGGGCAGTGTTTTGTTCTGTGGTACATGGAGTTGCTATGAGCTGGAACAACTCAACGGCACCTAACAACACCAACAACAACATGAGGCTGCAAATAACATTATAAGTGGTTTATAAAATTAGGATTAATGCCCATAGACTTCCTTTTCACAATATTCCCTAACTCTTAGTCCAAAACCTAAGAGTTATCTTCGGGCCCTTCCTTCCCTCATCCCTACTCACATATAATTCTTTAACAAATCCTGTTGATTCTCTCTCTTCAATATGCCTCAAATTTATGGGGTTATTTCCATGTCCATGGCCAAACACATGAACACTCTCTACATGACTGACTCCTTCTCACTCTTTGAGTCTTAGCTAAATGTCACCTCTCAGAGAAGCCTTCATCAATCTAGCAAAAAACAAACAGTTGCCATGAAGTAGATTCTGACTCATGGTAACCCCAGGTGTTTCAGAGTAGAACTATAATTCGTAGGGTTTTCAATGGCTGTAATCTTTCAGAAGTAGACGGCCAGGCCTTTCAACCAAGTCACACCTTGGTTGAATTCAGACTGCCAACCTTTTGATCACTTAACCATTTATACCACCGAGGGACTCCTAATCTAGAATAGGGATTTTTTTTTTAAAAACTCTTAAAGCATCCTATTATTTTCCTTCAAAGAATTTATAGTGATCTGCAGTTATATACTTGCTTACTCATTGACTGTCAGTTTCTCCCCAGTAAATAAGCTCTGAGTAAGCAAAGATCTGTCTGTTTTTGTCATCTCTGAATATTGTCTGGCCTCCAATTGACACTCAATAAACATTCATTTTATGAATGAATTAATGGCTAGTTTTATAAAAGTAGAGAATGAATGTGACTATCTATTGCTTTATCACCTCAAAATAGAAGTTCAGTCACGGTAGTGAAGATTTTTGTCACCCATCTAAGTTTTCAAATCAGTCAAGCAGACAGAAAGAATCATGTTTGAAAAAGCAATGACATAACATAAAAGTCTCAAATTTGTAATTACTGTGACTAAATTATTCACTTAATCAAGCAATTCAGTCAAAAAGAGTAAGCAGCCTATATGTTGGTGTAGCTCTGAGTTGTAGAAAAATATAATAGTAATACAGTAATAGTAGCAACAACAATAATAATATCTAACATTTTTTGCACTTACTAAGTGCCAGGTATAGTTAGCGTAATAAATACCTTACTTATATTTATTTCCTTTCATTTTTACACCTTTAAGAGGTAAGTATTATTATTATTCCAATTTTTCAAATAAGTAAACTGAAGGTTAGAGAGGGTAGGTAAATGCCCAGAGTCATGTAATTAATAAAACTACATGTTGGCAAAGATTTGGAAATCTAGAATAAATGTTCAGCTCTGCCATTAACTAGGCGAAACACCTTCCTGTTTCTGTACATTAATTTCCTTATTTGTAAAATGAGAGGGCTAGACTAAGTGACTGATAGCATCCCGTACAGCTCTGATAGTCTGTGATGATATTTGTTATCTGTTTATCTCCCAGTCTCCAAGATGAAGCCAAATAACAAAGCAAGGGTGAGAAATCCGGAGTTTTCCCAGATATACACCAGTAATTTATTCATCTGTCTTTGTCTCCTATCATGAGGTATAAAGGTCAGGGATAGAATGAGGGTTTTAGCTTCTACACTGGTATGGTAGGCCAAATAATGGCCCCTTCAAAGATGTGCATGTCCTAATCCTTATTCTGTGAATGTTACATGGCAAAATGGAGTTTGCAGATGGATTTAAGATTATGAGCCTTAATATAGGGAGATTATCTTGGATTATCTAGGTGGGCCCAATCTATCACTTGAGCCTTAAAAGCAGAGAAATTTCTCCAGCTGGAAAGAGAAGAGAGAGTCAGAGAGATGAGGCAGAAGAAGCAGAACGAGAAAGATTCAAAGCATGACAAGGACTTGATCCATTGTTGTTGTCTTTCAAGGGGGCCACAGGCTAGAAAATATGGGTAGTCTTAAGAAGCTGAGAATGATACTGTCCAACTGTTAGAGAGAAAGTAGGGACGTAAGTCTTATAGCCACTTGGAACTGAATTCTGCCAACAACATGAATGAGCCTGGAAATAGAGTCTCTGCTAGAGCCTCCAGAAAAAAAAACTCAGCCCTGCTGATATCTTGATTTTGGCCTGTCAGACTCTAAACAAAGGAACCAGCCATGCCACACTGTACCCGGACTTCTGGCCTATAGAACTGTGAGATAGTAAATTTGTCTTGTTTAAGCTGCTAAGTTTGTGGTGATTTGTTATAACAGCAATAGAAAACTACTACAACTGGCATCTGAATATATGTCTTGGGCAACATTAACTACAAGTTCTTGAAAAATATCTCTAGTCTTAATTCAGCTTCCTCCCATCAGGATCCTGCTGTTACCCATTGGTTTTCCCTCTCGATAAATACTCTAAGCTGCTACTATATCATGTCTTCAATTTGTAGAGTGGATTTCCAAATAGGCACAATGCTGACGAGGGATTCCAAAATGCCCAATGTAATCATTTTGCATGTCCCAGATGTTGGATAGATTCTCCCCAGGTTTCTCAGTTGGGGCACTCAGAACTTATTTAGTCTTTATCATTCACTTACATTCCCAAATATAAGTCTGAGTTCTAACTACTCTCCCTACTATTTGAATATTATATAACTCCTTTGAAACCACAGATTTCTGATCTATAAAATGGGGGTAATAGTGCCCACATTACAGGGGTGAGACTTAAATTCTTATTTACTTTAAATAGCAAGAAACAGTGCCTGGCCCTTCCCTACTTCCTTGTCATTGTCTCTTGAATACCAGCCCAAGAGTTTCACTGCATTTTAAGAATCAGGTCTTTGGACTTCTGCTTCTTGCCATGATGGAATAATAGGAACTAGATCTATCTTCCTACCCTAGCAACTAAAAACTGGAAAAAAATACCAAAAAGATGGTTTTCAGATATTGGATAGTAGGTAGCATGGAACAGGAAACAGTGAGTATAGGCGAATGAATGAGATAAACCCTATAAATGTCCCATTTCATTACATGGAGATGGTTTTCAGGTCATAGTACAAGGATGGGGTACACTAGCAGAGTTCAGTGGTCTTCCTTAGTTGACAAGACATAATTCAGAGTGTGGGGAGACCTAGGTGCCTAAAATTCATGTGGCAGAGTACTGGAGAGGAGAGAGCTGCACAGAGAGAGAGAGAGAGACAGCTGTAGATCCACAGAGGATTCCCCTCAACTTTTCAGCAGAGTACTTATCATCACATGAGAACCAAGGGAAAGATCACTAGAAAGAATAAGGTGGAATAATCTCCAAAACTCATACAAGACCGAGAATAGCTTGTGTTCCCACCAATTATAATGTAAAGAACTCTTAACACACATAAAATACAGTTACAGATGGACATTGCCTCAGCAGAGAGGCAAAATTAATGCTAGATTCAGGGCTATTCTAAAAACACCTAACAAAAGTTAAAAGGCAGCCTTTAAAAGATCAAATTATTTCCAAGTGGCTTAAATTCTGTGTCCTGGAACAAGGTCCAAAAATACTTAAAGGAATACTAAAAATAATATGGCTCGTCTATGTAAAATTCACAAAGCCTAACATCAATCCAAAATTATCAGCCATACAAATAATCAGGAAAGTATAACCTATAAAAAGAAGAAAAAAATTAATAATTAAAAACAGACTAGGTAATGATACTGATGACAGACTTAGTAGATAGGCATTAAAAACAGCGAAATACATGTCTATGTATACATAAGGTACAGGAAAAGGTGAGTATAGTAAGGAGAGACATGGAAGATAAAAAAAAAAGAAAAAAACGAACTTCTAAAGATAAAAGATATAATGTCTAAGATGAAATATACACTGAGTGAGAGTGAGAGTAGATTAGGTACAGCAGAAAATGAGTAAACATGAAGACATAGCAGTAGAAACTATATAAAATGAAACGAGAGAAAAAAGACAGAATAATTGAGAACATGCCAAAGATGTCTACATCCTAATCCCCAAAACCAAGTGGGGTTTATTCCAGGGATGCAAGGCTGGTTCAATATTGAAAATCCACCAATGTGATCCTCCATATTAACAGGCTAAAGAAGAAAAATCACATGATCATATCAATTAATGCAGAAAAAGCATTTGACAAAACCCAGCCACTGTTCATGATAAAGACTCAACAAACTTGGAATGTAAAAGAACTTTCTCAACTGATAAAAGTCATCTGTAAAAGAATCTGCAGCAAACATCACCCTTAATTGTGAAAGACTGAAAGCTTTCCCCTTAAGATTGGGAAAAAGGGAAAGATGGTCATTCTCCCGAGTACTGAATTCCATTCAAATTGTACTGGAGGTTCTAGCCAGTGTAATAAGGATAAAACAGGCATATAGACTGGAAAGGAAGCAATAAAACTGTACCTAGTTGCAGATAACATGATGATCTACACAGAAAATCCTAAGGAATCTACAAAAAAATCTCATAGAACTAATAACTGTACTCAGCAAGGTCATAGTACACAAGATCAACATACAAAAATCAATTAAATTTCCATATACTAGCAATGAACAATCTGAAAAGAAAATTAAGAATACAATTCCATTCATAATAACATAAAAAATACCATGCTTAGGAATAAATTTAATAAAAAAGTCTTATACATTGAGAATTACAAAAGATTGTGGGAAATTTTTAAAAGATCTAAATAATGGAGAAACATTCAATGTTCTTAAATTAAAAGACTACATTGTTAAAGTGCAATTCTACTCAAATTGGTCTATCAATTCAATGCAATCTCTATCAAAATTCCATCAGGCTTTGTTGTTGTTGCAAAAACTGACAAGCAGACCATAAAGTTTATACGAGAATGCAAAAGACCCAGAGTAGCCAAAGCAATTCTGAAAAAGAACAGAAGTGGAGAATTGTTTCATATCTAAAAACCCGTTGCCGTTGAGTCGATTCCGACTCACAGTGACCCTAAAGGATAGAGTAGAACTGCCCCAGAGGGTTTCCAAGAAGCACCTGGTGGATTCGAACTGCTGACCTTTTGGTTAACAGCCGTGGCTCTTAACCAGTACGCCATAGGAAGCCTCAATATTGTTAAGATGGCAATTATCTCCAGATTTATCTATAGATTCTACACAATCCCAAATAAAAAATAATAGCAGACTTTTTTGGGTAGAAATTTAATTTAATTTAATTCTAAAATTTACATGGAAATTTAAAAGATATAGAATAGACAAAACAATTTATATGTACTATGTAAAAAAATTATCTTGTAAAGGATCATAGACCTACATGTAAGATATATGACTATTAAACTTCTAAAATAAAACAGGAGAAAATCTTCATGTCTTTGGTCATGCAAAGAGTTTATAGATACGACACAAAAAACATGAGCTATAAAACAAAATATTCAAAAATTGGGCTGCAACAAAATTAAAAACTTTCAGTCTTCAAAATGACATTGCAGATAGGGAGAAAATATCTGCAGAACAAAAGACTTGCATTCAAAAGATGTAAAAACAAAAAACTTTTACAACTCAACAATGAGAAGACAAACAACCCAATTTTAAAAATGAGCAAAGATTTGAATAGACACTTAACCGAAGAAAATGTAGATAGCAAATAAGCACCTGAAATATGCTCAACATTATTAGTCATAAGGAAAATACAAATTAAAATCAAAATAAGATACCCTTTTACCTCCTCTGAGGAGCCCTGGTGCTGCAGTGGTTAAAGCACTTGGCTGCTAACCAAAAGGTCGATGATTCAAACCCACCAGCTGCTCCACAGAAGACAGATGTGGCAGCCTGCTTCTGTAAAGATTTACAGACTTGGGAACACTATGGGGCAGTTCTACTCTGTCCTATAGGGTTGCTGTGAGTTGGAATCGACTGGACAGCAATGGATTTGGGTTTTACCTCCTCTAGAATGGCTAAAATTAAAAATACTGAGGAAAGCAAGTCTTGGCAAGAATGTATGGAGCAACTGGAAGTCTCCTATACTGCTGTTATGGATTGAATTGTGTCCCCAAAAAATATGTGTTGCAAATCTTAACCTCTATACGTGTGGTTGTAATCCCATTTGAAAATGGGTTGTTTTTGTTATATTAATAAGGCCAGGTTAGTGTAGGATGTGTCTCGAGTTCATTTCTTTTGAGACATAAAAGAGATTAAACAAGCAAGCCTGCGAGCAGAGATGGGGCAAGAGGGAGTTCAAGCCACATGAAGAACGTCCAGGAGCAGAAGCTCAAAAGGGACAGGGACCTTCCTCCAGAGCTGACAGAGAGAGAAAGCCTTCCCCTTGAGCCAGCACCCTGAATTCAAACTTCTGGCTCCCTAAACTGTGAGAAAATAAATTTCTGTTTGTTAAAGCCATCCACTTGTGATATTTCTGTTATAGCACCACTGGATAACTAAAACCAAAAATACAAAACCAAACCTGCTGCCGTCAAGTTGATTCCATGTCATAAAGACCTGCTAAATGAGAGTAACTGAAAAACAGTTTGGCAGCTTCTTAAAAGTTAAGCCTACACCTACCATACAAGCCAGTAATCTACTTGAAGGTATTTATCCAAGAGAAAGAAAACCATATGTCCCACCCAAAGACTAGTACATGAGTATTTATGATATATTTATTTCTAAAAATCCTAGATTGGAAACAAGTCATATGTTCATCAACAGGTGAATGGTTAAGCAAATTGCAGTATATCAAAACAACGGAATGCTAATATGCAAAAACAGGGAAAAAAGAAAAGAAAATAATAAAAATATACAAACTATTGATACATGCAACAATATGAATGAATCTCAAAATTATTTTGATAAATATAAGAAACTAGATAAAAAGAATACTGTATGATTTCATTTATATAAAATTCTAGAAAATGCAAACTATAGTAACTGAAAGTGGATCAGTGGTTGCTTGTGATTTGGGGTTAGTAATAAGGGCATAGGAAATCTTTCGGGGATGATGGAAACACTCATTATTTTGAGGTGTGATGATTTCAGTGCTATACATATGTCAAAACTCATCAAACTGTATACTTTAAATATGTGCAGGCTATTGTATATCAATTATATCTCAATAAAGCTGTTAAAAAATCAAGGTCTTCAGACTTACTGGCCTGACAGAGACTGGAGAAACTCCAAGAGTATGGTCCCCAGACACCCTTTTAGCTCAGTAATGAAATCAATCCCAAGGTTCGCCCTTCAGCCAAAGATTAGACAGGCCCATAAAACAAAGCAAGACTAAAGGGGCACAATAGCACAGGGACAAGGACTAGAAGGCAGGAGGGGACAGGAAAGCTGGTAATAGAGAACATTGGTTGTTAACCAATGTCATAAAACAATGTGTGTACTAACTCTTTAATGGGAAAGCAGTTTGTTCTGTGTGATGGTTAAGATTGTGTGTCAGCTTGGGTGGGCCATAATTCTCAGTGTTTATATGTGATCACTCCCATGATTGAATCTGCTGTGAGTAGCCAATCAGTTGAAAGGGACTTTCCTTGGGGGTGTGGCCTGCATCCTAATATAAGCAGACGTTCTGGCTTTTTGCTTATTCTGGATCCTGCCGCTGCCTCCTGTTGTCTCACTTCCAGTTCTTGGGACTTGAGCTAGCAGCTTACCCATCGATCTTGGGATTTGTTGATCTTTACAGCCTGAGAGCAAGAGTCCTGCTCCCCAACCTGCTGATCTTGGGTTCACCAGCCCCTGCAGCTATGTGAACCAGGAGAAACCTTGCAGTCTTGCCTGCCGATCTTGGAATTTGTTGACCTTCACAGCCTGTGAGCGGGAGTCCTGCTCTCTGACCTGCCGATCTTGGGCTCGACAGCTTCTGGGGCTGCGTGAATTGGGAGATGCCCCTACCCTGACCCATGGACTTGGGATGTTCTAGCCTCTACAATCACGTGACCTGTTTCCTTGATATAAATCTATCTATCTCTATATATATATATTTATACACTTTACTGGTTTTGCTTCTCTAGAGAACCCAGCCTAAGACATTTTGTAAACCTTTCATCTAAAGTACAATAAAAAATAAAACAAAATACTTTTTCAGTTACTGGAATTTCCCCAGGAGAATTATAAGAGTAATATTCTTAGTAGCTTAATAAATTACATGCATGTATATACAATTATACATCTATATAATCTATTGTTAAAACTGATTTATTTGTAAAGAAAGCGAAATTAATCATTATTGGTTTATAAATGTATTCCATAGTCATTAACTCAGATTTTTCATTTCTAATGTTAAGAAAAAGAAATTTAATAATTGAAAATAAAAGATTACTTTAGAATAAAAAAAAAAAAAATCAAGGTCTTCCCTTGTATTTTAAAGCCATCTTGAAATGATGACTATCCTAAATACTTGAGCTTTTTGCAAGCTGCTGTTGTAATACATATAAAATAGAAAATCTTGCCATGGAAGACCTTAGTGTCCATGGAAAGAGAAAGATTGAACATAGAAGAACCACTAGAGGAGGTCAGAGTAACACGAGCTTGCATATAAATGCTGCTGGGCCCAGAGAAACTCTATTCATGGCTTGGGCCAGGTAAACAGCATGGAGGTCTGGCTAAATAGGAAAGCACAAGTAGGCACTTACGTAGACTGTATAATTTGAAATGCACCAAGTCTCCCAAAATCTCCTTCACCAACCTGCCTGTTTGGCCTCAATATTTTTTTTTTTTTAATATTTTATGGTACTGTATTTAAGATTTTATTGTATTTTATTGGTGAAGGCTTACAGAACAGATAGTTTCTCATGTAACAGTAGCACACAT
>NW_004444009.1:1368607-1376082 GCF_000243295.1 Trichechus manatus latirostris
TTTGTTGTGGAGGGACGGCGTGGTGCTTCTGCCTAGAGCGCCATCTTGCCGGAGTCTCCTGGCCTCAATATTTCTAATGGGTCAGAAATTCAAGTTTAAATCTCCTCTCAGGAAAGTCATCATTAAGATATACCTGTGTTGCCTGGAAACTCTCTCTTTAGCCTTTTCTATGGCCTATATTTCATTAAATTTGCCTGGTATGTCACCTCATGATTTCAAAAAACCAGTCAGTAATTAAGTATTCTATGAGGAATTGACAAAATAGATGGAGATAAATTTACTGACCAGATGTTTTATAAGATGTAAAGAATAGAAATTGGTGAACGTATAGCCCAGGCTAAATTTGTTGTCCTAAACAATGTGTTAGGAGTTCAGAGAATTTTCATTTGTCCGGGAGAACTCCAGTGGGAACTCGATATATTGCAGATTTCTTGTTTCCCTTCATTCTAAAGTGAGATGGCTAGTGTATATCAGTTGTCTAACACTTCAACAAAAGTAGCCTATTGGAACAAGAGAATTGTGCTTTCTGTAGTGCAAAACCATGTGTAACTAATTTAATATTCTTCAAGTAAGCAATGAAGCAAGTATGTGAGAGCAGCCCATGACTCAGCCAACAAAAATTTAGTTCATTCAGTATGTTCCTAGCAACGGGAACAATGAAAACTACTCCAGTTCTAAAAATGTCTTTGACAAGTTTTTATGTCAAAGGTTATTAAAAATTGAATTGCTTTGGATTGATGGTGTTTTGACTCTAAAGCAGAAAACACTAGCAAGGGGTGAAAGGCACACTTCTCACAGTGGATAAGTTTAGATTGCATATTAGACAAGGACCATGCTTGAGTCTATCTCATTTAACATCTTTAGACTTATTCTACAATATAACAGATGGTACACAATTAAGTCTCTAAATCTGAGAATGACAAACTCCAACAGGAAGCTAGGAATCAGCCAAGGTATTGTGATAGATTCCAAAAACATCTCACAAGTTCTTGCCAGTGTGTAGGAGAATAAGTAGCAGATTATTTTTTATGAGGGTCCCTAGTATCAGGTATAGTCCAACAAAAGCTTCCAGGAATGATGGAGAATTATTTTCCAAAGGCTCACTCCAGGTACTGCTTTGATTTTTTTTTTAATTAAATAGACAAATTACTGGTTATCAACAAGAAAGAAACTGGAAATTAAATACAGTACTGTCAGAAATGATGACCCCTTGAATAGTGCATGAAATTCTGATTCCTGGCCCTCGAATGAGATAATGGGGTAAGTAAAAGATAAGAAAAATGAGCAGGAGAATGAGTAGACAAACCAAAAAGACTGAAAAGATAAAAAAAAGAAGAGACATGATTGAAATATATCAAATCATGAAGGATATGCATTAGGTGAACATAGACTCATTTGACATTTGTAGCTTACAGGAATCATCCTGTAAGGAAGACAGACTAAGCATTATTAACCCCAGCTTAAAAATTAGAAAACTAGGAATTAGAGAAGTTAACGTGAATAAGCTCATCAAGAATAGAGCCATGTCTTCTGCTAATGTGTGCTTCTCATTCGACTACTCAACGTCTGTGACTTGGTGCAGCAGATAATAAACTCATTATCCTCAACAAAGACTTAGACAAATTGATGAAAAATGGAACCATAAATGCCTCATTGCAATAACCAGGATATATTAGCTGATGAAGGTAGAAATAAAATAGAGCAAAAGGGAATCTAGGCTAATAGGATCCCTGTCTTGAGTACTAGAGAATGAAGGGAAAGTGCCATCAAGGTAGAGGAGGGTCAAAGAAGGAAAATGGAGTACTGAAGATTTGTCTTCTCCACAATTTTACCTAGAGTCGATTATCCATATTTGAAAGATATAGCAAACCCCTTGGGAAGCTACACATGAACTGCAGTGGTGCTCAAAGTCAGTCTGGATTTTCTTTTTTCAAAGGTTTTCAGAGTCTGTAGCCCCTTTCCTTTTTTTTTTTTTTTTTGAAAAACTGGTAAAATATGGTTCTCCATAGATGGATGGTTTTGGGAAATATCCTAAAGTTATTTGAAAAAAGTCGTCTTTGGAAAAAAGCCAGTGAATCACAAGAGCAATAAAGTTGGGTACTACCATCTGAGCATGTATGATTCTGAGATTTGGGTCCTTGTGTGTCAAGAAAGTTGGCTTGAAAAGGAATGGGGTCAAAACCAGGCTTCTCTTTAAGATCTTCTGATTAAGGTTGTGATCCCACTCCTCCACACCACCTCCCTCCTACAGTGACCCAACTGCTAGGTGGATTTTCTGGGGATGAAGGTGAGGGTGGGTGTTGCATGATTCCCTTCGTTGGAGTGAATAATTGAAATCGGAGAGTGCTTCTTTTAAGAATGTAATTAGGTAATATCATGCAAGAAGGAAACTGTCATAAAGCCAATAAAATGCAAATGAGAAGGAACTGCGGCTCTGCTCATCTGCATCATCTCATTTGCAGAATTTTAGATGAAACAATAGAGATGAACCAAGAAGTTACATACGTTCATCAGAATTGTTGGGGAGTCCTGACCCCTAGCCATCAATCGAAGGGAGTATCCACTGCTAGAAGTTTCTCTTCTTGTATTTGAATCTGAAATAGAGAGGAAGGGGGATAAAAAGTGGTATGGTGTATAGATTAGAGGTGATGTTTTGATTATGTCAATAGTTCTTAAACTTTTCTAATTCATGAGCTGTTTGAAAACATTTGTGCATGTGGTTCATCCATACTATTGCCCTTTCTGAAGCCATTTTAATTCCAGGAGCTGAATATATCTTAAAGGAATTGATAACTGTATCAGTCATCATTTACCCAAATGCTTTTGAAATGCATTTGTATTTCCTGTCAGACCTGCCTCTTGGGATAATGAATTTATTTTGTGTTTCAAAATTTGCCATCCTCCATTCTAAGACTTTGAGGTTAGTCAATACGCAAATCTCTGTTCACCTTATCTATACTACTTATGATTATGTAGATTTCTCATTTGCAGACTGAAAGTTCAAATCTTGATATCTAACCTAAAACAACAATCTCTTTCCTTGTTTTCAATACCTCTAATTATGTTGGGCATTTCTTCTCCAGACCTGTTTAAGTTATGGCAAACTTGCTTTTGAGGCACAGTAGCAAGAACTACATGCATTCTTTCAGGCAGAGATATACCAGGGTAGGATAAAGGTTTGTTTCCAGTATAGTGTTTAATAGTTTTCTTCATTTTCTAGGCCTTTTTGGCTGATACAGAATATTGGATCCATATTCTGGGGGCCATCTCTACTTGTTTTGGATCTTTTTTCTTGTGTAGAATCTGATAATGGAGAATCTTTCATTTTATAGACGTGTATTAGATTAATTTTAAATTTATTTTTTTTACATCATGTGCATTTAAACAGCCCTGGTGGTTCAGTGGTTAAGTGCTTGTTTGCTAACCAAAAGGTTGGTGGTTCAAACCCACTAGCCACTTTTCAAGAGAAAGATGGGGCAGTCTGCTTCCGTGAAGATTACAGCCTAAGAAACCCTATGGGCCAGTTCTACTCCGTCCTGTAGGGTCACTATGAGTCAGAATCAACTCAACGGCAACTCATGAGATTATTCTGGATTATTCTGTAGTTTCTCTCTCCTCTGGGGTGGTTCTTCACTACCTGGAGAGACTTGTGTATCTGGGACCCAGAGACTTCACTGTACGCTCCTTCTTCATCATCATTTATAAAGCTGTTCAACAGACTCTGCCGTAGCTTGGATTCTGGAGCAATTCTTGCTCCTTATTCTTCTTTATCCAGAGATGTGTCTATCTTTATTCTTCATTCCCTGAGCTGGTTTCCTGAGGATGAAAAAGCAGTCCACATCACAGGACTACAGTGATTCCACTTTTAATCATTTTGGGATACTCATCTAAGGCTGTTCGAAAATCTGCACAGACTATATTCAGGTGATTTTATTTCCTTTACTTATCTATTTACACCCTCAAATTCAGGAATTATGTTTCATGGCTGAAATATGTTATTTTTGTTTTAGTCTTGAATCATCTAGTTTTGCTCCACTTGGCCAGTATGGAGAGGAACTTCACCAATTGGTCCTCATTAGAGTCCTTCTTCTAAGTGAGGGTGATGTCTGTTATTCTCTGACTTCATGGTTCAGGAGTAGACCATCCATCTCCTATTTTCATCCTTAGAGTCCTATGGAACTTACATCTGCATAGTCATTTTGTCCTACAGCTGTCATATGGTCCTAGAGAGATATTTTCTTTATTTTTTTAAATTTTGTTTGTTGTTGTTTATTGTTGTAGTTTAAGTGAAAGTTTACATTTCAAGTTAGTCTCCTATACAAAACTTTATACATACATTGTTATGTGACCCTAATGCTCTCCCTATACTGTGACAGCACTCTCCTCCTTTCCATCCCTGATTTCCCATGTCGATTCAACCAGCTCCTAACCCTCTCTGCCTTCTCATCTCACCTCTGGACAGAAGCTGCACACTCTAAGAAGCACACTCTTCACAAATATAATTTTATGTCCCATGGTCCAGTCCAATCTTTGTCCGAAGAGTTGGCCTTGGGAATTGTTTTAGTTCTGAGCCGATAGAGAATCCAGGGGCCATGCTTTCTTGGGTTCCTCCAGTCTCAGTCAGACCATTAAGTCTAGTCTTCTTACTAGAATTTGAGTTCTGCACCCCACCTTTCTCCTGCTCCATAAGGGACTCTATTTTGTGTTCCCTGTCAGGGTGGTCATTGGTGGTAGCCGGGCACCATCAAGTTCTTCTAGTCTCAGGCTGATGGAGTCTCTGGTTTATGTGGTTCTTTCTGCCTCTTGGGCTATTAGTTTCCTTGTGTCTTTGGTGTTCTTCATTCTCCTTTACTCCAGGTGGTTGGGACCAATTGATGTATCTTAGATGGCCACTTGCAAGCATTTAAGACCCCAGACAACACTCACCAAAGTAGGATGCAGAACATTTTCTTAATAAACTTTGTTCTGCCAACTGACCTAGATGTCCCCTGAAAGCATGGTCCCCAGATCCTACCCCTGCTACTCTGTCCCTCAAAGTGTTTGATTGTATTCAGGAAACTTCTTAGCTTTTGGTTTAGTCTAGTTGTGCCGACTTCCCCTGTAGTGCGTGCTGTCCTTCCCTTCACCTAAGATAATTCTTATCTACTATCTAGTTAGTGAATTCCCCCCTCCATCTCTCCCGACCCTTGTAACCATCAAAGATTGTTTTCTCCTGTGTTTAAACCTTTTCTTGAGTTCTTATAATAGTGGTCTTATACAATATTTGTCCTTCTGTGACTGACTAAATTCACTCAGCATAATGACCTCCAGATTCCTCCATGTTATGTTTCGGGGCTTCGTCGTTGTTCTTATCATTGCATAGTATTTCATTGTGTGGATATACCATAATTTGTTTATCTGTTCGGCTGTTGATGGGCACCTAGGTTGTTTCCATCTTTTTGCTATTGTGAACAGTGCTGCAATGAACATGAGTGTGCATATACCTATTTGTGTGATAGCTCTTATTTCTCTAGGATATATTCCAATGAGCAGGTTAGCTGAATCGTATGGTACTTCTATTTCTAGCTTTTTGAGGAAGGGCCAAATCGATTTCCAAAGTGGTTGTACCATTTTACATTCCCACCAACAGTGTATAAGTGTTCCAGTCTCTCCACAACCTCTCAAGCATTTATTATTTTGTGTTTTTTGGATTAATGCTAGCTTTGTTGGGGTGAGATGATATCTCATTCTAGTTTTGATCTGCATTTCTCTAATGGCTAATGATCATGAGCATTTCTTCATGTGTCTATTAGCCACCTGAATATCTTCTTTGGCAAAGTGTCTGTTCGTATCCTTTGCCCATTTTTAATTGGGTTATTTGTCTTATTGTTGTTGAGGCCTTGTAGTATCTTGTAGATTTTAGAGATTAGATGCCGATTGGATTTATCATAGCCAAAAATTTTTTCCCAGTCTGTAGGTTGTCTTTCGACTCTCTTGGTGAAGTCCTGGTGAGCATAAGTATTTGATTTTTAGGAGCTCCCAGTTATCTAGTCTCTCTTCTGGTGCTTGTGCATTGTTACCTATGGTTTGTATTCTGTTTATGCTATGTATTAGGGCTCCTATCCCTAGAGAGCTATTTTCACCTGCTTTGTCAGTTTGACTAAGGATAAGACTAAGTTGAAATTCGGGCCAACATGACACTATAGACAGAAGCAACCTTCTCAGCAAAGACCCCAAAAACTAAGTCAAACGGACACAAACATCAATCCTGAAACCCTAAGCATCAAATGAAGAGATAAAGAACTCAGCCAAGCAATGAATGGAATAAGAAACTGACAGAGAACAGAGATCAAGAAGAGATACATTCAGAGGTTCCCTACCAGCTAACACAGCACGGATTCACTATCTTGGACCCCTGTCAGAGACTGGCAAACAGGGAGTACGGGAAAGCAGCTTCACGGAGCCTCCAGTGGGAGACAGAACAACCGGTAACCAGTGATATATGCTTTCCCACCCCCAATACGTCTTCACCTCCACTCAGCCTCCTCTGCTTCCTGTGGCCACAGTCTCTTGGCCGGGAGGCATTGGCTTCAGCCCTGTGCCACTTGGATTCCACGTGCCCACACTGGCCAGCTCCCTGAGTGCCACTTGTTTGTTGCTAGTGTTGCTTTTTTTCCACTTCTTTTGGTTTCTTCTATACTTTTCACCACCTCCCCCTCCTTTCTCTCAACTACCTGGCTCCTTGTGCCCTCTTTCTTTCTTTCGGAAAGACTGTGAAACACTGCTCAACTGTGGAACTGTTTCCAGGCCTGTGCCACCATGCTGGTGGGATCCCAAGGGCTTTTTTTGGTTTTGTTTTGATTTGTTTGTTTGTATTCTTTTTCTTTTCTCAGCTTGGGACCCCCTTCTAGCTGGGCTTTACTGCATGGCTAGGGAGCTACTACCTCAGTCTGTGCAGCTGCACAGTGGGGTCCCTGGGAACATTTCTTTTTTCTTTTTTTTTGGTTTTTGTTTTGTTTTATCTTTTTCCTTTTTTGTCTTTCTTCATCTCTCAGTTTCTCATCTCTCTATACTTACTTTCTCGTCCTTTCTCCTGAATACCTGACTCTCTGTGACACCTCTATCCCTTCTAGCCAGGCTGTACTTCGTGACCTGGGAGCCACCTATACAGTCTTTGCAGCTGCACCAGTGGGATCCCTGGGGGCTTTTCTTTTGTTTTCTTTCTATTATTTATTTATTTTCCCTTTTTTCCTTTTTGTTTTTCTCTATTTCTTGGTCTCTCATCTCTCTAATTCAATGGCAAGTTCCCTTAGCACGCATTTTTATTTTTTTGCAGTTTTGTAACTAGTTTTTCTTTCTTTTTTTTATATTTTATTGTACTTCAGGTGAAGGCTTACAGAACAAATACTTTCTCATGAAACAGTAGTACACATGTTGTTTTATGACATTGGTTAACAACCCCACAACATATTAACCCTCTAACTTCTCAACCTTTT
>NW_004444009.1:1377758-1378975 GCF_000243295.1 Trichechus manatus latirostris
GAAAAAAATTTCCAGCCAAGAACAATATATCCTGCAAAACTCTCATTCAAATATGATGGTGAAATTAGGACATTTCTAGATAAACAGAAATTAAGGAACTATATAAACACCAATCCAAATTTACAAGAATTATTAAAGGGAGTCCTTTGGTCTGAGAACAAACAACGTCAGACCACAGGCTGAATCTAGGATGCAGGATAGTACCAGCCAGATATCAACTAGAAAACGAATTCTAACTATCCAAAACCAAAAGAATTATAACAGGGAACCAGAGAGGTTAATCGGTAAATGACAACAACATCAGAACAATAATAGAGGGAATAAATGGTGTAGGTACAGAACTTTCTAATGGAGAGGAAGGCAAGGTGATACCAAGTAATAATAGACTGGTTCAAATCTAGGAAGATAAGGGTAAATTTCAAGGTAACCACAAAGAAAGTTAACTAACCTACTCATCAAAATAAAGCAGAAAAACATAAAGTCTCAGCAAAAACAAAACCTACAAAAACAAAACAAACAAACAAACAAAAAAATCCACGAACAAAAAGAATTCAGTACAGAAGAGTAAGAGGAACAAAGAAAATGTCAGTGACAAAAAAGCACTACAGAATGACAGCAATAAACTAACACCTATCAATAATTACACTAACGTAAATGGCCTAAACACACCCATAAAGAGACAGAGAGTGATAGAATGGATCAAAAAAACAGGATCCATCAATATGCTGTCTACAAGACACACACCTTAGAAATAAAGACATAAATTTATTAAAAATCAAGGGATGGAAAAAAATATATCAAGTAAACAGCTACCAAAAAACAGCAGAATTGGCAATAGTAATTTCAGATAAAATAAACTTTAAAACAAAATCCACCATAAAAGACAAAGAAGGGCACGATATCATGATTAAAGTGATGATCCATCATGAAGACATAACCATAATAAACATGTATGCACCTAATGACAGGACTCCAAAATATATAAAACAAACTCTAACAACACTGAAAAATACACATTCTTTTTAAATGCACGTGGAATGTTCACCAGAATAGGCCACATCTTAGGCCACAGAGCAACTCTCAACAAAATAAGAAACATTGAGATAATACAAGGTAATTTCTCTGACCACAATGCCATCAAGGTAGAAATTAACAACAGGAAGAGCAAGGAAAGAAAATCAATTACATGGAAACTGAATAACACCCTGCTTACAAAC
>NW_004444009.1:1380214-1383933 GCF_000243295.1 Trichechus manatus latirostris
TTAACATTGTGCTGGAAGTCCTAGCTAGAGCAATAAGGCAAGAAAAAGAAATAAAGGGCATCCAAATTGGTAATGAAGAAGTTAAACTGTCCCTATTTGTGGATTATATGATACTATACATAGAAAACCCAAAAGACTCCACAAGAAAACTACTGGAACTAATAGAAAGATTCAACAGAGTAGCAGGACACAAGATAAACATACAAAAATAAGTTGGATTCCTATACAACAATAAAGAGAATGATGAAAAGGAAATCAGGAAAACAATACCATTTATAATAGCCCCTAAAAAATAAAACACTTAAGAATAAATCTAACCAGGGATGTAAAAGACCTATACAAAGAAAACTACAAAACACTACTGGAAGAAACCAATAGAGAGCTACATAAATGGAAAAACATACCATGCTCATGTATAGGTAGACTTGACATAGTGAAAATGACAATTCCACCCAAAGTAATTTACAAATACAATGCAATATCGATCCAAATACCAACAACATTCTTTAAAGAAGTGGAAAAAACAATCATTAACTTTATATGGAAAAAGAAGAAACCTTGGATAAGCAAAGTACTATTGAAGAAAAAGAATGAAGTAGGAGGACTCTCACTACCTGACCTGAAAACCTACTATACAGCCACAGTAGTCAAAACAGCCTGGTACTGGTAGGACAGATACATTGATCAATAGAACAGAATTGAGAACTCACATGTAAATC
Organism: Trichechus manatus latirostris; assembly: GCF_000243295.1. NCBI lineage: Eukaryota > Metazoa > Chordata > Mammalia > Sirenia > Trichechidae > Trichechus > Trichechus manatus. The sequence goes on from NW_004444009.1 coordinate 1,380,934, forward strand.
CATCCACCTACGGTCACCTGATCTTCAACAAGGGCCCAAACTCCATCAAATAGGGGAACAGACAGTCTTTTTAACAAATGGTGCTGGTAAAACTGGATGTCTATCTGCAAAAAAATGAAACAGAACCCGTACCTCACACCACATCAAAAACTAATTCAAAATGGATCAAAGATCTAAATATAAAGCCAAAAGCTATAAAGTTCATAGAAGAAAAAATAGGATCAATACTAGAGGCCCTAATACATGGCATTAACAGGATACAAACCATAACTAACAACAAACAAACTCCAAAAGATAAGCTAGACTACTGGGATCTTAAAAATTAAACACTTATGCTCTTCAAAAGACTTCACCAAAAGAGTGAAAACAGAACCTACAGACTGGGAAAAAAATTTTGGACATTACATGTCAGACAAAGGTCTAATCTCTAAGGTCTACAAGAAAATCCAACACCTCTACAACAAAAAGATAAACAATCTAATTTAAAAATTGACAAGGGAAATGAACAGACACTTCACCAAAGAAAACATCCAAGCGGGTAACAGACACATGAGGAAATGCTCGCAACCACTAGCCATTAGAGAAATGCAAATCAAAACCACAATGAGATATCATCTTACGCCGGCATTTCTGGCATGAATCAAAATAACTGGAAATAACAAATGCTGGAGAGGTTGTGGGGAGATAGGAACTCTTATGCACTTCTGGTGGGAATGCAAAATGATACAACCATTTTGGAAAATGATATGGCACTTCCTTGGAAAGCTAGAAAGAGAAATACCATACGATACCGCAATCTCACTCCTAGGAATACATCCTAGAGAAATAAGAGCCATCACACCAATAGACTTATGCACACCCATGTTCATTGCAGCATTGTTCACAAGAGCAAAAAGATGGAAACAACCTAGATGCCCATCAACAGATGAATGGATAAACAAACTATGGTACATACACACAATGGAGTATCATGCAACAATAAAGAACAATGATGAATCTGTAAAGCATCTCATAACATGGATGAAACTGGAGGACATTACGTTGAGTGAAATAAGTCAGTCACAAAAGGACAAATATTGCATGAGACCACCACTGTAAAAACTCATGAAAGGGTTTACACGCAAAAAGAAACAATCTTTGATGGTTACGAGTGATGGAAGGGGTGGGGGTGAGGGGAATACTAGATAAACAATAGATAAGTGGTAATTTTAGTGAAGGGTAAGACAGTACACAATACTGAGGAAGCCAGCACAACTTGTACAAGACAAGGTCATGGAAGTTCCACAGATACATCCAAACTCCCTGAGGGATTGAATTGCTGAGCTGAGGGCTGCGGGGACCATGGTCTCGGGGAACATCTAGCTCAACTGGCATAACATAGTTTATAAAGAAAATGTCTACATTCTACCTTGGTGAGTAGCGTCTGGGGTCTTAAAACCTGTGATCAGCCATGTAAGATACTCCACTGGTCTCACCTGTTCAGGAGCAAGGGAGAATGAAGAAAATAAGATACAAGGGCAAGATTAGTCCAAAGGACTAATGGACCACAGTTACCATGGCCTCCATCAGACTGAGTCCAGTACAACTAGTTGGTGCCTGGTTACCACTACTGACTGCTCTGTCAGGGATCACAACAGAGGGTCCTGGACAGAGCTTGAGAAAAATTTAGAATAAAATTCAAACTCACAAAAAAAGACCAGACTTACTGGCCTGACAGAGACTGGAGAAACCTCGAGAGTATCACCCTCAGACACCCTTTTAACTCAGTAATGAAGTCACTCCCAAGGTTCACTCTTCAGCCAAAGATTAGACAGACCCATAAAACAAAATGAGACTAATGGGGCACAACAGTCCAGAGACAAGGATTAGAAGGCGGGAGGGTACAGTAAAGCTGGTAATAGGGAACCCAAGGTCAAGAAGGAAGAGCGTTGACATGTCGTGGGGTTGTTAACCAATGTCATAAAACAATATGTGTACTAACTGTTTAATGGGAAACAATTTACTCTGCAAACCATCTAAAGTACAATAAAAAAAAATGCCAAAAAAAAGACTAAGTTAACTGTATTTAGAACATCTTGGACATCATATTCCTCCTCAGCTTAACCCACACTTTCCTGCACTACTCATAGTTTCACTCCCCAGAAAAGAAAGAAAGCAAAAAAAAAAAAAAAAACTTTTTAAAAAATGTCCATGGGTTTTAGAAGGCTAAAATGAATATTTTGTGTGTTTGTCCACTTACAGAATTTTTTAATAGTCGTTTATTGGTCACCTACCTTTGCAGACACAGAAATAACCACATTCTTTTCTGAGCACTATTCTGAACCCAGGGCTGAGTATGAGGGTGAGGTGGGAGGTATGATGCTAGAATTAATATCCAGGGAGCTAGGGGCCCACAGAACTGAGAAGGAAGACTAGTGTAGGTGACAGTCACCTGGGAGTGAGAGATGCCACCTAGAGAGACTTCTAGTGTAGTCAATTGTCACATCCCCTTGAGGCCCTTCTCTTACCTCTTAGAACTTCTCAAAGCCACAGGTTTTGTATTACATTTTAGTGAATATTAGTAAATGCCCATACTCAACAACCTTACTCTCCTAAAACCAGAAATGTCTTGTTTGCCGTTTTATATTTTTATCAACTTGTTCCTTCTTCTGTGATGTAGCAGAAACTAACAAATTCAGTGTGATGTCTTGAACATCAGCCCTGTTTCCACTCTTTAATGAGTAGGTAACTCTTATACGCACCATAGATTTGGAAAAGTGAATTACCCATATCTGTTAATAATGAAAATAGTAATATTTAATATTTATGGCATCCCCATTGTATACCAGGTTTTATACTGAGCACTTTAAATTCATTATATCATTTGCTGTTATTGCCAGGTTCCGACATAGTGATCCTACGCACAACAGAATAAAACACTGCCTGGTCCTGCGCCACCCTTACAATCGTTGTTATGCTTGAGTCCATTGTTGCAGCCAATGTGTCAGTCCATCTCCTTGA
>NW_004444009.1:1390009-1391098 GCF_000243295.1 Trichechus manatus latirostris
TGGCAATTTTTTTCTTTCAAGATTTTATATATGTCATCCCATTGCCTTCTTGCCTGCATGGTTTCTGCCGAATAATCTGAGCTTAGTCTGATCGTTTCTCCTCTGTATGTGACTTCTTGTTTTTCACGCGCTGCTCTCAGGATTCTGTGTTTGTCTTTGGTTTTGGCGAGTGTGAATATGATATGCCTTGGTGATTTTCTTTTGGGGTCATTTCTATATGGGGTTCTTTGAGCTCTTGGATAGCCAGCTTTTCATCTTTCATGATATTGGGGAAGTTTTCTGTCAGCAGTTCCTCAATGATCCTCTTTATGTTTTCTGTTTTCTCCCCCTGTTTTGGAATTCCAATCACTTGAAGATTTTTGCTTTTGATTGTATCCCACACAACTCTCAGGGTCTCTTCACTTTTCTTTGTTCTTTTTTCTGAGTTTTCTTTAAACAGAGTTGTATGCAAGTGTTTATCTTCAATTCCACCGATCCTGTCTTCCACCATTTCAAATGTGCTTCTCACCCCTTCTATGACACCATCCATTTCAGAAATCTTGTTGTTTATCTTTTGGATTTCTAATTGTTGTCTTTGTATAATTTCTAGTTGTGAATTTATTTTGGTATTTTCTTCCTGCATTATTTTCCTGAATTCTTCCAATTTTTTGTCTGTATTTTCTATGAATTTGTCTATTTTTTCCCCATGTTTGTCAGCTTTTTGCCTCAGCTCTTGGAGAATGCTGAGTATTAGAGATTTGAATTCCATATCAGGTAGCTGTAGTGCATTTCTTCCAGAGGAAAGTCATCTGGTGTTTTATTTTGGACGCCTACTGGAACCATCCTGTCCTGTTTTTGTAAATGTTTTGTTCTTGTCTGCTGTCTTCAGGGCATTCAGTAGTTATTTTTCTCATTTATTGATTGTAGATTTGTTTGTTTCATCCCTTTTTTAAAAAAAAATTTGATTATGTCTGAGCAGGCAGACTGTGTGTTCTTTGTTGTTTGCTCATCTGTGGGCACGATACTTTTAGCCTCCTTCTTCAACTGGCAGGGTCAGTCACTCAGATATGGTACAGCAGGGCAGGTCTAGCTGAAGAGGAGTTACTGGGA
>NW_004444009.1:1392731-1423552 GCF_000243295.1 Trichechus manatus latirostris
GATTGTTGTATTCTCTGTTCGGCTTAGTTTTTCAGATCTTTGCTGTGGAGGGACAGCATGGTGCTTCTGCCTAGAGCGCCATTTTGCCGGAACTCCGGAGATAGGTTTTGTTGTTGTTGTTTTGTTTTGTTCAATCTACAAGCTAAGCTGGTCATCTTTGCCACTGAGTTTAACTTGTTGTTAATTAACTGCTGTCAAGTCAGCCCCCGGCTCATGGTGGTCCCATGTGTTACAGAATAAAACTTTTCCATAAGGTTTTCTTGGTTGTAATCTTTACCAAAGCAGATCACCAGGCCTTTCTTCCGTGGCACCACTAGGTGGGTTTGAGTCTCCAACTTTTGGGTTAGCAGCAGATTGCAAACTGCTTACGCCTCCCAGGTTTGATGTGCTTAGGTTACCCACCTATCATAAAATGGTTAGGAGCAGAAGAGAGTGTGACTGGACCCGAAAATCTGAATTTTGTTTGTATTGATCTTAACCATAAAATTACTGCAAAAGAGACTTGATCACACCTCAGACTCATGAAGAAGGAAAGTGTGTGAGTCTAGGAGCTCAGCCCAGGACTGTGCTCCTGGGAAGTGAGCCCTGACTCATAGAGGATGCTCATGTTGTCTGCCGAAGCCACATGTTTCCATGGAAAGTACTGAAGCTTAGGAGTCAGACAGGACTGGGTTTGAATGTCAGTTCCTATCGCCTGTAACTCTATTATTCATACAAAAATTAGAGGAAATATTGTCTCTAATCGCCGCCTGACTGACATTTTGCACAGCTATCCTCACACACCAAGTCTCCCCTGCAGCCTTGACTAACATTTATTAGCAACGACAGCTTGTGTCTGTTCCTGATGATTCAAAGTTGCCCTTAAAAAAAGATATCTGGAGATTGCAAGGAACTGGAAATCAATAGAACAATCATTCTACTCTTGAAGCATTGTTTTGCTTCAGCTTCTGTAAGAGGCATCGCAAGCTGCTCATTTTCTCCCTTTATATCAAGAGTCAGAGTATAAAATATTGTACATCTTACTGATGCCTTAATCACAGCTTGGCTACTTTCATCATTTTTCTTTGGATAAAAGAGAAATAGAAATATCATGGAATCTCAGTTCATGTTATTTCTCTGGATATTAGCTTTCCAACAACTTTATATAGCTGTAACACAGCTGAGAATCAAAAAGTCTTCTAAAAAGAGAGAGAGAAAATCCTACCCTCCCCCAAAGAAAAGATGCTTAAAAGCTGACAAGAAATGTAGAACTCTGCTGGTTGCAGGTTCACTGACGGACACAAGTGAGAGCTGCCAGCTTGAGAACACAATGAGAGCCAGACAAATTTTAGAAACAGAGGACATGTATTTTTAAAAGCAGAGCCAACCAGACCACTCAGCAAAGCGACAAACTTCTTTATACACCTAGCAGTAGTGATGGACATCACAGTATTATAATAGAGAATAAAATAAAATTTTTGTTCAAATAGATAACCCTCAGCCATTAATAAATTATTAAGTTATATTTAACCTACTTCACCTAAGAAGGGAGTGAGAAGTCTAAAGCTATTTTAGGAGAACGTTCGTGAAAGCCAGTTAACCTTTTAAAATACTTTGGCACTTGAAGCAATAATCTTCCAATATACAGAAAATCAATTTATGTTGACCAGCTCATTCTGGGGTAATAGATAAGTGCTACCAGTGAATTTCACAACATTTTTAAAGTGAGCTTTTGTTTCTTCTATAAATACAAATGTAGCTTGTAATATTTAGACTCACAATCTAGAGTACTATTCAGATGAGAGCTATGAGTGTTTCTTTGTGTCAGTTTCTGTTCCAGCAACCTGAGTAAATAGTTCAGTTGGTGTTTCCCGTGATCTTAGCATATGTCATCATCATCATCAGTTCATCTGTGGCACATAGAATAGCTGGGCTGAGTTTACTGACACCTCCTCCACCATAATATGGTCCATGTGGGACTAGGAAGAACAGATATAACCATATAGTATCAGAGCCGGAAGGGGTCTAGGGATATCTAACCCAAGAACTTTAATTTAGAGATGGAGTTGAGGTTGACTGGACAAGAGTCTACAACCAGGGCCAGAATCTAGGGCTCCCGATTCTAGTCCAACTCTCCCTCCATCATGTTTCCCATCAAATGTGAGGATAACCAAACCCATTGCCTTCACTTCCAGCTCACAGCAACCGTATGGGACAGAGTAGAACTGCCCCTTAGGGTTTCCAAGGCTGTAAATCTTCACAGAAGCAGACTGCCAAATCTTTCTCCCGCAGAGACACTGGTGGATTCAAACCATCAACCTTTTGGTTAGTACCACCAGGGTTCCTAATGTGAGGATAATAATGTACATTTGTGGCAATTTTGAGATATCCTCAAAAGTGCCCCAGAACTCATGAGCCAATTGAAAATCACTATTTAGATGGGTTGCTATGAGTCAGTGGCAACAGGTATTTACACTTTTAATGAAAACTTCTATGCAAATAATAAGAATGTAAAATGATCTTCATTTATTAACTACTTTACAAATGCTTAACTAAGTACCTTGTGCTGACAAACCACATTTTTATTTAAGGGAAAGTTAGCAAGAGAGATAGAGAAAACATTTCAATTCATGCTAATAATTTAGTAAACAGGTTGCTCCTCAAACCCTGTTCTCAGGCCCAATGTTCCAAGTCAGTGAGAGAAGTGAGAGGAGCGAGGGACTGGTATGTGTGTGTGTGTGTGTGTGTGTGTGTGTGTGTGTGTGTGTGTGTGTGTACAGGGGCTCCTGCCCAACAGCTCTTCAGTTATTTGTTCTATATTCTAGAATTTTGCATGCAGTTTCTTTATTAAGTTAATTTGGGGCCCTGGTGGTGCAGTGGTTAATCGTTTGGCTGCTAACCAAAAGGTCAGCAGTTCGAATCCACCAGCCACTGTTTGGAAACCATATGGGGCAGTTCTGCTCTGTCCTGTAGAGTCGCTATGAGTCAGAATCAACTCGACAGCAACAGGTTTTGTTTTTGTTTTTTGGTGCTAGAAGTAATCTCTGAATCCAGCTCCTTAGCTGGAATTCTCTTGTCCTTCTAGTCTGGCCTCTCTCATTCTGGCCTTCATCTCCCAAGCTCCTTCTCTACTGACAGGGTCTTTAACATTCTTCCTACCTCACTGGAACAGAGGCTTTGTGGAGGCTTTAAGTAGGGTTTCCCTGCTGGATACATGAGCAGGTTCTCCTCACATCTGGTTCGAGTACCCCAGTATCCACTTCCTAGGGATTAGTAGTTTGTACCTTTTTACAAATGTCAAACGTTGTCTTTATAGTATCAGCCTGAGACATTGCTGTAAATAGCCAGTCCTCTGAGAAGATTTATGTAGAGAATATTTTTAAATGAGACAACATGGGGTCATAAAAGACAGCTAAGGAGATTGGAAAGGAGGAAGCAAATTTAAGCTCAATTATTTTCTACTTACGTCTTTACTTGGAATTTTTCTTTATTAAAAAGAAAGTAAACAAAACTGGGTACAGGAGCACATGGCAGAGGTTGGGGTTTCTGCAGTGAAAGGAGAAATCAATTCCATGAGCAGTAAAGGAAAGTTTAGAGAGACACAGGAAATGGAGTTGGCACCTGGAGGTTCCTGGTGTAGTACCTGGAATGAGGTTATGGGGCTCAGCAGTTGCACCTGTGGCCCTCTTCTACTTCTTGCCTCTGTTAAGGAGCAGCTCTGTGTGAAGTAAGGGACACAAACCAGGGGCCTTCCAAGATATAAACTGCATTATTCGCCTTTGACCCAGCTTATACCCAAAAGGTCTGAATAGAGGTTGTTGACAGAAGGAATTCTCTTGCGTCTCTGTTCTTCCTTGTTCTTACCATTTTAGCAAGGTGGATTTAACCATTTCCCTTCAGCTAGTTATTTCCAGAAATGATTGCTGTGCATTTATCTTTGAGCTTCTCAACATCCTGAAAACCTTCCCTTTATTTCTTATTTCTTATTTCTACCTGGCTCAACTGGGCTTTCCTGGTGAGGTTTTTGCAGAGAAGCATGAAGTAGGTGGGAGGTTGGAGGCAGGGGCATACTTAGCTCATTTGACATCCAGAGAGGATAATTTTTTAACATCCCTCCTCCTACATGTGATAAAATTATTTCCAGCAGTAAACATGAAAAGAAACAAATAATAATAGTCTGAAAAGAAACGGAGACAGAGAAAAAAATTTTATTGAACTTTGTATATACAATCATGCCAACAACAGCAAAAAAAGCCTTTAAATATAAATAAATATGATAGTATAAAAAATGAACCAAGTTATGGTTTAATATTTTCCAAATTACATCAATATCTATGTTTTCAAATGAAAAATTATACACTTTCCATTTTGTATGTGTATTGGTCTGTTGCAGTAGCAAATGATATAGTTTCTGTGTTTGAGCTTTAATTTCTGCAAATTTGCCAATGATTTTGTCAAAATTGACCCTCTTTGCATATTCATATTCAATGCATATTATAGCTAGATTTGTCAACCTATCTTTACTCACAGTTGATCAAAAATAATTTTGATTAGTTTTAATATTAAAAAGTTAGTTTCACATGAAACACACATATACGCATAGTTAAGAAAAGTCTGAAACATAAAGATAAGTTTGTCAGAGATTCATAAAAATCCCATATCACAAAAAAATTCCAGAAATTACGTTGTGCTAATGTCATTGTTTCTTCAGAATCAACTTCAAACAAGCCTGCAGTCAAAATTTTCCACTAAAATATCTTCAGAAAACTTGTCATGATTTTATTGTATTTGGTGACAACTTCTAAAATTTGTGACAGTTTGGGATTTTCAAGTTCTCTTCTGGTTCAGTTTGTATCTCTAACCCCTGTGGTATTGCATATTCCTACGTCAAAACTGTAGATTTTAAGTAAACTAACAATGACACTGTTATTCTAAAGACAAACAAACAACAGAACCTGAGTCTTTCCCCCAGAAAGAAACTGCATGTATAACTGGGAAGTCTTCAAATTTAACTGCCATGTAGAATGCAAAGTTTACAAAGTAAGAAAAATATGCTAACTGAAGCTTATTCTGCATTATTAAGGAGACCCTGGCTGACACAAACAGTCAATGTGCTTGGCTGCTAACCGAAAGGTTGGAGGCTCAAGTTCACCCAGAGGCATCGACGAAGAAAGGCCTGGTGACTTCCAAAATGTCAGCCATTGGAAACTCTATGGAGTGTAGTTCTGCTCTGACACAACTAGGGTCACCATGAGTCATAATTGACTCTGTGGCAACTGGTTGTTTATGTATTATTATAACTCATCAGTAACTGTAATTATTATTTAGAGCTTAGACTCACAAAGTTTTTTTTCAGGAAGGAATATTTATCCCTGATATTGTTTAGAATTGCTTACACAATGTGATAATAAAAAGCAGATCGATTCCCATCTGTTTTATTACTGTTTTAAAATTTTCTACAATCAATACACCCTGATATTGCATGCCCCAGGGTGAATGCTCACCTTGCCACTGGTTGGAGGTGAGAGTGAGGATGAGGAATTCTGGGAGGAGAAAGGGGAGGCAAAGGGAGGCATGTAATGTGAGCCCTAGAAGCTTTCTGTCACCTATCCTGGCACTAGAATTCCAAGATTCCCAAAACCATATTCACTGCAATGTTTGAGCACATATGGTTCACAGAATGAATGATACCTTTTCTCTTAAACTGATGGTAAGCGTGGGAAAGTGAATCTGTGCACTGCTCTAGAAAAAATTTATTCTTTGATTTTCTTTCCGTAAGTCTTCTTGCAAAGCTAGTACACAATCACAATTACTCAGTTTATATATAACAAACCACTTTCAAAACTATCATTCCATCGGATCCCGATCAGTTGACAAGATAGGCAGAGCAAACTATGACATTCCTGTTTATGTGGACTCAGTTTTTAAAACAGCCTTATTGTAGTGCAATTGGCATACAACAAACTGCACACATTTAAAACGTACAATATGATAAGCTTTGACATAGGAATATACCCTGAAGTCATCACTGCAAACAAGCTAGTGAGCATATCCATCACTCCTTGAAGTTTCCTCATGTCCTTTTGTAATCCCCACCTCCTGCTCATCTCCAGTGCCCCATTCTCAATCAACCACTAATCTGCTTTTCGTCACTACAGAATTATTTGCATTCCCTAGAGTTGTATAAATGAAATTATAAAATATATACTCTTTTTTGTCTTTTTTTCACTTGGCATAATAATTTTTTGGATTCATCTGTACTGTTGAATATATCAGTAATTCATGTGTATACACTGTATATATATGCCACTTTTTATCTATTCACCCAGTTGTTGATGGTTATGTGGAGTATTTTCAGTTGTGGTCTATTATAAATAAAGCTGCTATGAAAATTTGTATACAAGTATTTGTATGGATATATAATTTTATTTCTCATGGGTAAATGCCTATAAGTGGAATAGTGGGATCATATGGTACAGATGTATGTTTAACTTTTAAAGAAATAGCTGAACTATTTTCCAAAAGTAGTTGTAACAATTTACATTCTCACCAGAAGGGTTGAGAGTTCCAGTTCCTCTATAGCCTCTCCAACATTTGGTGTGGTCAGTATTTTAAAAATTTTAATAGCTTAACTTTATTATAAAGACATAATTCACATACATACAATTCAACCATTTAAAGTTTATAATTCAATGGTATTTAGTATACTTGCAGAGTTGTGCAACCAATACTACAATCTGAATTTAGAATATTTTCATCATCCTCTGTCATGGATGGAATTGTGTCCCCCAAAAATACGTGTATCAGTTTGGCTAGGCCATGATTCCCAGTATTGTGTGATTGTCCACCATTTTGTCATCTGATGTGATTTTCCTATGTGTTGTAAATCCTGCCTCTATGATGTTAATGAGGAGGGGATAGGCATCAGTAATGTTAATGAGGCAGGATTCAATCTACAAGATTGGATTGTGTCTTGAACCAATTTCTTTGGGAATATAAAAGAGAGAAGTGAGCAGAGAGACATTGGGACCTCATACTACCAAGAAAGCAGTGCCAGGAGCACAGTGTGTCCTTTGGACCCAGGGTTCCTGCGCAGAGAAGCTCCTAGCCCAGGGGAAGATTGATGACAAGGATCTTCCTCCAGAACCAACAGAGAAAGCCTTCCTCTGGAACCGATGCCCTGAATTTGGACTTTTAGCCTACTAGACTATGAGACAATAAACTTGAGTTCATTAGAGGCATCCACTTGTGGTATTTCTGTTACAGCAGCACTAGATGACTAAGACATCCTCCCCCCTCAAAACAAGCCCACAACCGTTAGCAATCACTCGTCATTCCCTCCGTATTCCCATTCCTAAGCAACCACTAATCTTTCTATCTCTATAGATTTTTTGTACTGTGCTGTAGATGAAGGTTTACAGAGCAAATTAGTTTCTCATTAAACAATTAATACACATATTGTTCTGTGAAATTGGTTGCCAACTCTGCGATGTGTCAACACTCTCCTCTTCTGGACCTTGTGTTGGCCATTTCCATTTATCCAGCTTTCCTGTCCCCTCCTGCCTTCTAGTCCTTGCTCCTGGGCTGGTGTGCCCACTTAGGCTCCTATAAGTGGTTGAACTACATGTATTATTGTTTGTTTTATGAGCCTGTCTAATCTTTGGCTGAAGGGTGAACCTCAGGAGTGACTTCAGTACTGAGTTAAAATGGTGTCCGGAGGCCATACTCTCAGAGTTTCTCCGGTCTCTGTCAGACCAGTAAGTCTGGTCTTTTTTTGTGTCTATCTCTATAGATTTGCTTATTCTAGACATTTCATTTAAATGTAACCATACAGTAGATGGTTTCACTTAGCATAATATCTTTATGGGTCATCCATGTTGTAGCATATATAAACACTTCACTCCTTTTTATTGCTGAATAGTGTTCCATCTATGGATATACCATAATTTATCCATTCATCAGTTGATGGACATCTAAATTGTTTCCACTTTTTGGTTAATATGAATAATGATGCTATGACAATTGATTTACAAGACTGTGTGTGTACGTGTGTTTTCATTTCTCTTGGGTTTATACTTAGGAGTGGAATTGCTTGATCGTATAGTAACTCTATGTTTAACATTTTGAGGAACTGCCAAACTGTTTTCCAAAGCAAATGCATTTTACATTCACATGTATGAGGGTTCCAATTTCTCCACATCCTCACCAACATTTATTCTTGTCTGTGTCTCTGAGTATAGTCATCCTAAAAGGTGTTAAGTAGTATTTCATTGTGGTTATGATTAACATTTATCTGATGGATAATGATGTTGAGCTCTTTTCATGTGTTTATTGGCCATTGTGTACATCTTCTTTGGAGATATGCCTATGCCTATTTTTAAGTTATGTATTTATCTTTTATTGTTGAGTTGTAAGAGTTCTCTACATATTCTAGATACAAGTCCCTTATAAGGTATGTGATTTGCAAATATTTTCTCCTATCTGTGGGTTGTTTTCTCACATTCTTGACAGTGTCTTTTGAAGCTCAAAAGTTTTTAATTTTGCTGAAGTCCCATTTATCTATTTTTTCTTTTGTCACATGTGTGCTCTTGGTACCAGAATGAAGAATTCTTTGCCTAACCCAAACCACAAAGATTTACTCCTCTCTTTTCTTCTAAGAGTTTTCTATTTTTAGCCCTTTAATTTTAGGTATATGATCCACTTTGAGTTAATTTTTGTGGATGGTGTAAGAAAGGACTTCAACTTCATTCTTTTTCATGTGGATATGCAGTTGTTCTAGTACCATTTGTTGAAAAGACTATTCTTTCCCTATTGAATTATCTTAGCATTCTTGTTAAAAATCAATTGACTGTAAAGGTAAAGGTTTGTTGCTGGCATCTTAATTCTATTACATTCATCTGTATGTCTATTTTTATTTCAGTACCATGCTCTCTTGATTATTGCAGCTTTGTAGTAAATTTTGAAATCGAAAGTGTGAGTTCTCCAACTTTGATCTTTATTCAAGATTGTCTTAGCTATTCTGGGTCCCTTGCCATTCCAAATAAATTTTAGGATGAGCTTGTCAATTTCTGCAAAATAAACCAGTTGGGATTTTGATAGGAATTCCTTTGAATCTGTAGATCAATTGGAGGAGTATTGCCATTTAATAATATTAAGTATTTGGACCCATGTACATGGGATGTTTTTCCATTTATTTAAAACTTTTATTTTTTTCAACAATGTAGTGAAGTTTTCAGAGTATAAGTCTTGTACTTCATTTGCTAATTTATTCCTAAGTATTATACTCTTTTTGATGGTATTGTAAATGGAATTATTTTCTAAATATTCTTTTCAGTTTATTGCAAGTGTATAGAAACACAGTGGATTTTTTTATATTGAATTTATTTCCCACAATCTTGCTGAATTATTTTATTAGTTCTAATAGTTTTTTAAGGATTCTTTAATATTTTGTATATACAAGATCATGGCCTCTACAAATAGGGATAGTTTTACTTTTTCCTTTCCAACGTAGATGAGTTTTATTTGTTTTTCTTGCCTAATTGCCCTGGCTAAAACTTCCAGTACAATACTGAATGGAAGTGGGGAGAACAGACCTCATTGTTTTGTTCCTGATCTTAGGGGTAAAGCATTCAGTCTTTCACCATTAAGTTTCACCATTAAATATGATGTTAGGTGCAAGTTTTCTGTAGATGTTCTACCAGATTGAGGAAGTTCACTCTGATTACTAGCTGGTTGTTTTTTTTTTTTTAATCATAAAAGCGTATTTGAATTTTGTCAAATGCTTTTTCTGCATCTATTGAGATGATTATGTGGATTTTTGTCCTTTATTTTATTGATATGATACATTACATTAGTTTGTTTGGGGATGTTAAGTCAACTTTGCATTCCTGGGATAAATTCCACTTGGCCATGGTTGCTGCTAGTATTTTGCTGAAGATTTTTACATATATGGTCATAAGATATATTCATCTGTAATTTTCCTTTCTTGTTATGTCTTTCTGGTTTTTGGTATCAGGGTGATACTAGTCTCATAAAAACAAGCTGGAAAATGTTTCTTCCTCTTTTATTTTTTGGAAGAGTTTGCAAAGAATTGATATTAATTCTTCTTTAAATATTTGGTAGAGTTTACCAGTGGAAATGTCTGGGCCAGAGATTTTATTTCTGGGAAGTTTTATAATTAGTAATTCAATCTATTTACTTATTATAGGTCTGTTCAGACTTTCTATTTATTCTTGAGCCAGTTTAGTTTTGTGTCTTTCTGGGAATTTGTTCATTTCATCTAAGTTATCAAATTTGTTGGCATACACTTGTTCATTGTACTTTGTCCCTCATAAACCTTTGTATTTCTGCAAAGTAGGTAGTGATGCCTTGACTTTCATTCTTGATTTTAGTAATTTGTGCATTCTCTCTTTTTCTTGATCAGTCTACCTAGAGGTTTATTAATTTTGTTGAACATTTCGAAGAGCCAACTTTTGGTTTTGTTGATTTTCTCTATTGTTTTTCTATTCTTTATTTATTGCTATTCTTTATTATTTCCTTCCTTCTTTTTGCTTTAGATTAAGTTTCCTCTTCTTTTTCCAGTGTCTTAAGATGGAGGGAAGTTAGATTATTGATTTGAAATTTTTCTTCTTTTTAATATATTCATTTGCAATTACCAATTTCCCTCTGAACATTGCTTTAGCTGCATCCCATGAGTTCTGGTATGTAGTGTTTTTGTTTTCATCTATCTTAAAGCATTTTCTAATTTCCATTACAATTTCTTCTTTGATCTATTGGTTATTTGGGAGTCCTTTGTGAATTTCCAAATTTCCTTCTCTTATTAATATCTAACTTTATTCCATTGTGGTCAGAGAAGATACTTCTTTTGTATCATTTCAATCTTTTAAAATGTAATGAGCCTTATCTTATGACTTAACATATGGTCTATCCTGGAGAACGTTCCATGTGCACTTGAGAAGAATGTGTATTCTATTATTGTTGGGTGGAGTGTTGTGTATTTGCTAGGTCTAATTGTAGTGTTGATTGTCGTCCTCTATTTCCTCACTGATCCTTTGTCTTGATGTTCTAGCCATTATTGAAAGTGGTGCACTGAAGTCTCTATTATTAGAGACTATTTCTCCCTTCAATTCTGTCAATGATTGCTTCATGTATTTTGGGGCTCTGTTGTTTGGCACATGTATGTTTATACTTGTTATATATTCCTTCTGGATTGACCCTTTCGTAATTATAAAATGTTTCTATTTATCTCTAGTAACACTATGAGTCATAATTGACTTTATGGCAATGGGTTTAACATGTTTTTAAGTCTATTTTGTCTTATCATAGCATAACCCCTCCAGCTGTCATGTGGTTGCTGTTTGCATGATATATCTTTTTCCATCATTTACTTTCAATTTATTTGTATCTTTGAATCTAAAATGTATCTCTGATAGATAACATATAGTTTTTAAATCCAGTCTGACAACACTTGCGTTTTGAGTTCATTGTTTAATCCATTCACATTTAATGTTAATATTGATAAGATTGGATTTACATCTGCCATTTAGATTTTTGTTTTCTGTATATTTTGTCTTTTTTGTTCCTACTTTATTGGCTTTTTTTTGTATTATATTGATATTTTCTAGTGTATCACTTTAATTCTTATAATGATTTTTTAAATAATTTTTTGGATTATTTTCATTGAGATTGTTCTAAGGCTTACAAAGACATCTTAACTTATCAAAATGTACTTCAGATTTATACTGCTTAATTCCAGTGAAATATGGAAACTTTATTACTATATAGTGTCATCTTTACCCCCCTTTTGTACTATTATTGCTATACATATTACATTTATATGTTACAAATCCAATGATACATTTTTATAATTACTTTATATAATCAATGTTTTTTTTTTGCATAATATGAAAGAAAAAGGGAGAGCAAATATGTATTTATAGAGTTTGTTATATTAACCTTTTTAATTTTCCTGGTTCTCCTCAATTTTTCCTGTGGATTTGAATCACCATCTGGTGAATATCTTACAGTGATTTTCCCACACATCTCCTTGGTGCTGTTATTGTCAAATATATTACATTCCTATACATTATACATTCAACAATAGAATTAAAATATATTGTTTTATGCAATTGCTTCTAAAATTATTTAAGGGAAGAAAGACAAAAAAATGTGATTATCTGTCTTTTGAAAATATCTATAAAATTACCTTTACTGATACTCTTTGGTGTGTGTGTGTGTGTGTGTGTGTGTGTGTGTATTTGAGGAGCCCTTGATGGTGCAGTGGTTAAGAGCTCGGCTGCTAACTAAAAGGTCAGCAGTTTGAATCCACCAGCCCCTCCTTGGAAACCCTATGGAACAGTTCTACTCTTTCCTAAAGGGTTGCTATGAGTTGGAATCAACTCAACGGCAACAGGTTTGGTTTTGGGGTTGTATTCACGTTACTGTCTTCAGTGTCAATTGCTTTTAGCCTGAAGAATTTCCTTTAGTATTTCTCGTAAGGCAGGCCTTCTAGCAGAAATTATCTCAGCTTTTGTTTATCAGAGGATGTCTCTATTCCACCTTCATTTTAGAAAGATAATTTGCTGTATATAAGATTCTTGGTTGACAGTTTTTGTTTTATTACTTTCAGAACACTGATTATGTCATCCCATGGCCTTCTGGTCTCCACTGTTTCTGATGAGAAGTCAGTTGTTAATCTTATTGACCTTATTTTTCTCATACTGCTTTCAAGATTTTCTTTTAATTTTCAGCCTTCAACATCTTGACTATGATGTGTCTGGGTATGTATATCTTTGTATTTATACTACTTAGAATTAATTGCACTTCTTGTATGTAGATTGTTTTTGATAAAATTTTGGAAATTTCGGCCATTATTCCTGTGAATATTTTTTCTGCCATTTTTTTCTTGTTCTCATCTTTTGGGACTCCCATTATTTATATGTTGGTATGCTTAATGGCATCCCACATTTCTCTGAGGCTCTGTTCATTTTTTTCCTTCTCTGTTGTATTGATCGCATAATCTCTAATGATCTCTCTTCAAGTTTGTTATTTTTTTCTGCCATCGAAAATCTACTGTTGAGCCTTTCTAGAGAATTTTTTCATTTAAGTTATTATACTTTTCAACTTCAGACTTTTCATTTGGTTCTTATTTACAATTTTTATCTCTTTGTTGATTCTCTCCATTTGATGAGACATTGTCATTATATCTTTCTTTAATTCTTTTATTCTTTCAATACATTTATAATAGCTACTCTGAAGTGTTTGTCTGATATGTACAACATCTGGAACCTTAGAGGAAGTTTCTATTGTCTGCTTTGTTTCCTGTGTATGGGTCACACTGTCCTATTTCTTGTATCATAAATTTTAGTTGAAAATAGGACATTTTAGATAGTGTATTTAATCAACTTTGGATGCTTATACCCCAATATGGAGGTTTATATTGCCATTGTTATTTGCTTGGTCACTTTTTATTTGGTTAGTGGCTTGGCTAAACTAACTCTGGAAGTCTATTTCCCCTGTCATGTGCAGCTTCTGATATCTCTGTTCAGATTTTTTCCTTTTTTGTTTTTTAGCCTGGCTACCTAGGAGTCCCCCAGGACAACCTAAGGAACTTATTGGTCTAGGGATGTACTTAGACCCCCTTTTCTAGCTATGTTTTTAGCCTTAATTGTAGGAGGTGTGTGTCTCTTGGTAGTTGCTATCACAGTTCAGGGAGTTTACACTTTTACTTCACATTCAGCTAGGAACTAGAACTTTGGAGTTCCTTCTCCAGTAGTTCCTGAGAAGGCATAATCTTGGGTATGCATACAGTCTTCCAGACATGTATGTGATTTTATTAAATCTGGCCTCCTAGGAGTAGCTCCTGGTCAGAGAAGCTTATTGTTCAGTCAGTGTTTGGTCAGAGGTTGTGCTTCAATGCTTTGTGTCTGTGAGGCTTCTGTCCTTTGTTGATGGATCTGAGTGTCACTAATGGAGTGCTTTCAAGTCTGTCCCATGTCTTGTTCCGGTTGCTCCTGAGTTGGTGCATCCTAGAGCCTTCACAGAGCCTTCCCAACCCCCAGGACTGACTGTGACCCCAGGAATCTTATTCTCTTGACTGCCTCTTTCTCTGATTCTCTCTATTAAATTTTGATTCCTCTACCATTTAGTATTTATTTTATTATTATTATCATGGAGCTATTAACACCCTCTTAATTTTTTGTCATCAAGATCTCCACAGCTTTTTGTCATGCCCTGAGGCATGGAATTCTACAGTCTCTATTCTAAATAAAGTCAGTCCTCTCAATCAGAGCTGAAGTTTGGCTTAACATGATAAACTTTATAATGGTCAATGTTGTCCAAATAAGGTATGGGCTGTCTTAGTAGACAGTGAGTTTCTCACTGAGTTATAACTGGGATGAATATTCTCAGAGCTGTCATAGAAGACAAATACTTAAAGCTTGGCTCAAAGCTGACTGGTAAACACTGAGGAGCTTTTTGATAAATTACAAACCCATCCAGAGAATAGGTGTACATGTTTTCTTTAGTTTTCAGTGAAGATTGATATACAATTTCATGGATTTTCGTTTTAATGTAGAATTAAGTAATTTACTAAGATTTGATGTTTATAAACTAAAATCACTACATTACTAGAGTTTATTGAGAAGTTCAACTCAATATTTAGGTAGCATCTTGCCACACAATGTTGCAAATTCTAATGATGTGTGAATACAAATAGGCATTTGTAATTCCAGTGACTTTCCAGAAATGTGCTTTGATATCAGTGAAGGACATCATCAGTCTTGTCTTGGATTTGTTGTGCTTTTTAATTACTGCTAGTCTTCCTTTTTAATTAAAAATTACTTTCAGTTTAACTTTATCATTGTCAATTTAGTTGGTTATTGGTATTTTAAAATACTCCTATGTGTATTTTAGCCCCATTACTTTCCAATAATGATATGTTTTGAAAGCATAAAAATTACAGTAAGTATTTACTATTAATTCCCTTATTATTAAACAAGTGAATATATAATCCAAACTATTACCTTGTGTGGTTAGTCTTCATTGGTGATGGGCTGTTTATAGATTTATGCCATTTAAGAAAGTTATAATATGCACTCAAAGTAAATATAATTACTAGGTGATTATATCTAGTAATCTGTAGTTCGCTGTTTGATAAGCATATTTCATACTTATAAAGTAAACATTAACTGATTAATAAAATGCTGCTAGTAAAATGTTTTCAAAAGTATGTTTACTTTGTTCCCTTGAAATCTGCTATCACCAAGTTTTTTTTTTCCTTTAGATGAGTGTCACCTTTTTTGCCCTATTTACATGGTTTGAAAACAAACAATTTTTAAATGCCATTGATGTAAAAGGATCAGGAAATCGTTGTTCTAGATTAGAAGCCTGTTATTTCATTTCTAGAAATTTGTTAAAATTTCCCCTCTGCCAATGTCTATTCTATCACCATCCTAGGCCCTTTCAGTTTCTTTTTCTTTCATAGTTGTCAGTTAGAGAGCTATATAAAGGGTTAATAATTTTTTTTAAATGTTAATTATAATAAGTAAAGAAAATATAGTAAAACTCAAAGAGAAAAATAAGAATCATCTTATTCCATACCCAGAAGTAACCACTGGAATATATAACCTTTTAATATTTTTCTAGGTGTGCATATGTGTGTGCTCTGTCTCTCTCTCTACACACACATGCACATGCACACACAAGTATATGTACATATATGTATATAAACCAAACCCATTGCTGTCGAGTTGATTCTGGCTCATAGAGACCCTATAGGACAGAGCAGAACTACTCCATAGGGTTTCCAAGAAACAGCTGGTGGATTCAAGCTGTTGACCTTTTGGTTGGCAGCCAAGCTCTCAATCA
The DNA here is from genome assembly GCF_000243295.1 of Trichechus manatus latirostris. Lineage (NCBI taxonomy): Eukaryota > Metazoa > Chordata > Mammalia > Sirenia > Trichechidae > Trichechus > Trichechus manatus. Next base: position 1,408,578 of record NW_004444009.1, read on the forward strand.
TTGCACCACCAGGGCTCTCTGTCTTTCTCTCTCTCTCTCTCTATATATATATATATATAAAACATATATTGAGAGAGCAATATATATATATATATAATACACATATATACAATACACACTCATGTAATGTGGTCATTTAAAAATGTACTATTTTGGCCAGAGCAATCAGGCAAGAAAAAAAAAGATATTCAAATCAGACAGAAGTAAAACTATCCCTTTTGCAGACAACATGATCCTATACATAGAAAACCCCAAAGACTCCACAAGATTGCTGTTACAACTAATAAATAAATTCATCAAAGTGGCAGAGTACAAGGTTAATACACAAAAATCAGTCGGGTTGCTATGCATCAGCAATGAGCAAGCTGAAAAGGAAGTTAAGGAAATATTACCATTTACAATAGTGTCTAAAAAATAAAATACCTAGGAATAAATTTAACCAGGAAAGTGAAACACCTGTACATGTTGTAGTTGTTAGGTGCTGTGAGGTCTGTTACGACTCATAGTGACCCTATGTACAATAGAGTGAAACACTGCCCAGTCCTGTGCCATCCTCACAATCATGGTTACGCCTGAGCCCATTGTTGCAGCCACTGTGTGAATCCATCTCCTTGAGGGTCTTCCTCTTTTTCACTGACCTTCTGCTTTACCAAACTTGATGTCCTTCTCCAGGGACTGGTCACTCCTGATAACATGTCCAGAGTATGTGAGACAAAGTCTCACCATCCTTGCTCCTACGGAGCATTCTGGCTGTACTTCTTCCAAGACAGATTTGTTTGTTCTGGCTGTTCATGGTATATTCAGTATTCTTCTCCAACTCCATAATTTAAAGGTACTAATTCATCTTCAGTCTTCCTTATTCACTTTCCAGCTTTTGCATGCACACGATGCAATTGAAAACACCATGGCTTCAGTCAGGCTCACCTTAGCCCACTAAATGACATCTTTGCTTTTTAACACTTTAAAGAGGTCTTTTGCAGCAGATTTGCCCAAAGCAACAAGTCGTTTGATTTCTCAGCTGCTGCTTCTGTGGACATTGTTTGTGGATCCAAGTTAGATGGAATCCTTGACAACTTCAATCTTTTCTCCGTTTATCATGATGTTGCTTATTAATTCAGTTGTGAGGATTTTTGTTTCCTTTATGTTGAGGTATAATCCATACAGAAGGCTGTAGTCTTTAATCTTCATCAGTAAGTGCTTCAAGTCCTCTTCACTTTCAGCAAGCAAGGTTGTGTCATCTGCATATCACAGGTTGCTAATGAGTCTTCTTCCAATCCTGATGCTGAGTTCTTTGTCATATAGTCCAGCTTCTCGGATTATATACTTAGCATACAGATTGATTATAATACTTCACTCTGTCTTCTTGAGCTGCCCTTTGAAATCTTCTGTTTAGCTCTTTTACTTCATCATTTCTTCCTTTTGCTTTAGCTACTCTACGTTCAACAGCAAGTTTCAGAGTCTCTTCTGACATCCATTTTGGTCTTTTCTTTCTTTCCTGTCTTTTTAATGCCCTCTTGCGTTCTTCATATGTGATGTTCTTGGTGTCATTCCACAACTCATCTGGTCTTCGGTCATTAATGTTCAATGGGTCACATCTATTCTTGAGATGGTCTTCAAATTCAGGTGGGATATAGTCAAGGTCATACTTTGGCTCTTGTGGAATTGTTCTAATTTTCTTCAACTTCAACTTCAACTTGCATATGAGCAATTGATAGTCTGTTCCATAGTTGGCCCCTGGCCTTGTTCTGACTGATGATATTGAGCTTTTCCATCATCTCTTTCCACAGATGTGATTGATTTGATTCCTGTGTATTCCATCTGGTGAGATCCATGTGTATAGTCACTCTTTGTGTTGTTGAAAAAAGGTATTTGCAATGACTAAGACGTTGGTCTTGCAAAATTCTGTCATGCGATTTCCAGCATTGTCTTTGTCACCAAGGCCGTATTTTCCAATTACCACTCCTTCTTTGTTTCCAACTTTTGCATTCCAATCACCGATAATTATCAGCGCATCTTGATTGCATGTTGATCAATTTCAGACCACAGAAGTTGGTAAAAATCTTGAATTTCTTCATCTTTGGCCTTAGTGGTTGAATAATAGTCATATTAACTGGTCTTCCTTGTAGGCGTATGGATATTTCCTACCACTGACAGCTTTGTACCTCAGGATAGATCTTGAAATGTTCTTTTTGATGATGAATGTGACGCCATTTCTCTTCAGTTTGTCATTCCTGGCAGAGTAGGCCATATGATTGTTTGATTCAAAATGGCCAATATCAGTTCATTTCAGCTCACTAATGCCTAGGATATCAACGTTTATACATTCCATTTCATTTTTGATGCCTTCCAATTTTCCTAGAGTCATACTTTGTACATCCATGTTCCTATCATTAATGGATGGTTGCAGCTGTTTCTTCTCATTTTGAGTCATGCCACTACTAAAAGAAATTAAAGAAATAAACGGAATGAAAGTTCATGTTCATCAACTGGAAGGCTTAATATAGTAAAGATGTCAATACTATTCACAAGAAAAACCAAACCTATTGTCATTGAGTCAATTCAACTCATAGCGACCTGACAGGACAGAGCAGAACTGCCCCATAGGGTTTCCAGGGAGTGGCTGGTGGATTCATACTGCCAACCTTTTGTTTAGCAGCTGTAGCTCTTAGCCATTGTGCCACCAGGGCTCAATACTACCCAAGCAATACATAAATTCAATGCAATCCCAATAAAAATTCCAACAACTTTCTTTGCAGAAATGGAAGGGCAAAGGACTCTGGATAGCAAAAGCAATCATGAAGAAGGATAAAATAAGAGGACTCACACTTCCTGATTTCAAAGCATACTACACAGCTACAGTAAGTAAAGCAGCCTGGTACTTGTATAACAATAGACATATAGACCAATGGAATAGAATTGACAGTCCAAAAATAAATCCATACATCTACGGTCAAATGATTTTCAACAAGAGTGCTAAGTTCATTCAGTGGGGAAAGAAGAGTCTCTTCAATAGACGGTGCTGGGAAAACTGGATTTCCACATGCAGAAGAATGAATCAGGATCCATGTTTCACACCATACAAAAAAACAATTCAAAATGGATCAAAGACCTAAATGTGAAAACTAAAACCATAAAATTCTTATAAGAAAATATAAGAGAGGGCTGTGGAACCTAGTTTTTAATGACGGATTATCAGATATAACCACAAAAGCACGAGCAGCAAGACAAAATATCTAAATGGGACCTCATAAATATTAAATACTTTTGTTCATCAAAGGACTTTATTAGCAAAGAGATGACCTACAGATTGGGAGAAAATTTTTGGGAACCATATATCTGATCAGGGTCTAATATACCTTAAAGAAAAACAAAAAAACCTCCTACAACTTAACAACAAAAAGACAAACAACCCAATCAAAAAATGGGCAAAGGACTTGAACAGACATTTCACCAAAGAGAATATTATGGCCAATGAGCCCATGAAAAAATGCTCAACACCATTAGCTATTAAAAAACAAAAAATTGCTGCCGTTGAGTTGATTCTGATTCATGGTAACCCCATGTGTTACAGAATAGAACTGCTGCATACGGTTTTCTTGGCTGTAATCCTTACACAAGCAAATTGCCAAGCCCTTCTTTCACAGTGCCACTAGGTGGGTTTGAACCACCAACCTTTCAGCTAGTAGTCGAGCACAAAACATTGGCGCCACCCAGGGACCTGGTTATTAGCTATTAGGTAAATGAAAATCAAAACCACAATGAGATATCACCTCACCCCCATTAGAATGGCAATGATCAAAACAAACAAACAAAAACAAAAAACGAAGTGTTAGACAGGATGTGGAGAATTAGAATCCTTGTCCGCTGCTGGTGGGAATGTAAAATGGTACAGCCACTGTGGAAAACAGTTTGATGGTTCCTCAAAAAGTTAAATATTGAATATATGACCCAGTAATCTCAATCCTAGATATATACCCCAAAGAAGTGAAAACAGGAATGCAAACAGAAGCCTGTACACCAATCTTCATTGCAGCACTTTTCACAGTAGCTAAAACGTGGAAACAACCTAAATAGCCATCAACAGATGAATGGATAAAGAAAATGTGGTATATACATACAATGGAATATTACTCAGCCATAAGGAGAAATGAAGTCCTGGTGAATGCCACAACATGGATGAACCTTGAAAACATTATGTTGAGTGAAATAAATCAGTCACAAAAGGACAAATACTATAAGACCTCCCCGATATGACCTAAGCAACTATATAGAAAACAAAGATTATTAGTGGTTACCAGAGGTGGAAGGGAGAAAGGGGAAGTTTTGGCTTAGGGGGCATTGACTTTATGTTAATGATGGCAGAATAATTTGGAAAAGGATAGTGATAATGACTGCACCATATGAAGAATGTGTCAATATCACTGAATTTTACATGTAGAAATTGTTGAATTGGTGACTTTTTGGTGTGCCTACTTTTACCACAATAAAAAAAGGAAAAAAATTGAGGCAGAAAAGTGATAAAAAATCAATAGCATAAATAGCAAACCTTGAAGATTTATGGTTTCTTGATTTAAGATTTAAAATTTTCTCTTGATCCATCATGAATTTTTTTTCCAAAACACTTGAATATTTATTATCTATTTTTATCTGAAGATAAACCTTTTGAAATAGGTTGGGAAGACATTTTCATTCTGATTCAATAAGTAAACTAAAAAACATTACATGGATCACAGAGGATTTTTAGGGCAGTGGAACAATTCTGCATGATACTGTAATGGTAGATACATGACATTATGCATTGTCAAAACTGATAGAACTGTACAACACAAAGAGTTAACATAACTACAGACTTTATTTAATAATCATATATCAATATCGCTTCATTATTTGTAACAAATATACCACACTAATGTAAGATGTTAATAATGGGGGGGTGCAGCAGGGAGATGTAGTATATGGAAACTTTCTGTACTTTCCGCTTAGTTTTTCTATAAACCTAAGACTGCTGTAAAAAAATATCTATTAATTAAGAAAAATACATAAATATTATTTTGTAATGTTTTTCCATTGACTATATTGCAAACATTTCCTCATTTAATGAAATTCTTCAACACCATGACTTTAAATGCCATATTTTTACAAGGATTTTATCTGAATGTAATATATTTTATATTCTGAAGTGTAAAATTAAGACTAAATTTTTAAAATTTGCCATCACCATAAATTAAAATTTTCCCCCTGGATGGAGTTATTGTTACAAATAGCAGTAGTACACAATTGATCAAAACAACATAAATTCATTTCAAATTTTGAAAAATATTGTTAAACACAAAGAAGTAAAATTTCACAGGAAGTGGGAAAAAAACAGTCGGTTCACGTATCCAATAGTTCTTATTGCTAGAATGAAATAGGGTTTAGCATCAATTCTACTCTTATTTTTTATTTTCATAACTGTCGGTGTTAAGCAACTATGTTCAATTAAAGAAGTAGCTAGGAATGGAGTTTTGTGAAATCACTGTCACTCAATTCTTTGAACTCCTTCTGAGCTATCTGCCAAAAATTGTATAATGTTCTATAATCAATCATCTTAAAGTATATCAACTAATAGCTAAATTATTTTTGAAAGCAAAGAATTGGAAACCACCTGACTTAAAAACGATTTGTTATTCATTCATTACAGTTACTTTTTCATTTTCTGGGAAGTATCCCAAAAATGCTTTACCAAGACTTGTCAAATTACTATTAATTATGCCTGTTACTCTTCCACTAAGATATACTTTCTTTACTCAATAAACTCAGAAAGGGTTGAGAAAATCCAATTACCATTCATTTTAGTATACTTTTCTAATGCAATTTTTTTGATAACATGCTTTTATTTTATCATGTGCTCTTATCAAAGTTTTGGAGCTGTAATTTGATACTCAGCATCATTCAATTTATAATAAATATCCACTACATAACCTAATTGACAAAGCCATCTCTTGTCAAATCTATCAGCCAAATCAGAAAAAAAGGTGACTTCATTTTTTATTTAAATAAACAAATTGCTATGCATACCCAAAACAATCATCTTGCTTCTAATTTTCGATTCTAAGATAGAAAAATCAACAGGTAAATACACAAAATATAGAGATTTGACAGGAATGAAATAACCCCTTATTGCCTTTGCTATTTCTCACTGATGCTCTCCTTGTTTTATTCTCATAGGTCCTGCCCTCAGGAAAGATTTGTTCTTGGTGAGAGAATAGAAGAAGTGAGATAGTGATGAAGAAAAATATATGTCACTTCTGCTGTAGTCTATGATATATCTGAATTCCTAACATCTAACGTGGGCCAAAATCAAAATGATCCCATTTCTAATAAGAAGTTTCGCCTTAACAGAAATATGTGAAAGACAGGGAAAGACAGCCAGCCACACTGAATTGCCTTGAAAAGCTTTTGCCTTAATCAATATTGTAAATTGTCCTTTTATTTGGCACCCTGTTTGGCATCTTGTTTCTAATTTTTTTTTGTAAAGTAGCAGAAATGCAAAAAAAAAAAAAATTGTCATTTAGGGGTTATTTCATTCTTGGCAAGTCTTTACATTTTGTGTGTTTACCTGTTGATTTATCTTAGAGTCAAAAATTAGAAGCAAGATGATTGTCATGGATTTGCATAGTAATATGTTTATTTAAATTAAAAATGAAGTAACTTTTTTTTTTCTGATTTGGCTGATTGATTTGACAAAGGCACATCTCTTACCCATCCCAAATCTAAGTGAAGTCATTCACTCAGGGTGCCAAACAAAATTTTTTTTGTTTTTCTGCTAATTTTTGTAAAATAGCAGAAAGGCAAATGTAAAGATTGAGGTGAGAAAGGAGAAGCAGTAGGGGGCCATGGTAGAATTCACCTAGCACAGTGAAAGTCATTCCATGAACTATGTGGACTTTGACCTTAAAAGAAAAAGGTACATATTGGATACGATGAGCTAGAGACCAACTGATTTGTAAAGTGCGCTATTATTAACTGCAGCAAATTGTTAAGCCAAGGCTTGATATACTGGAAAAGATTTGTTCCAGAGAGTAACAGGAAAATGCTACCATTAACCAGGTGGCTTTCATGCTCAGCAATTAAAACAATCAGTGATTCCCTAAACATTTATTGAAATTACCCAACTAATTAACATAACTAAAAGACATGGTGGATAGACTTTTGATTTTTAATAGTTTCAAAAGAACATTACCCAATCAACCAAAATACTGGACTTCTCCCAAAAAGTTTTAAATCACATATTTCCAGCTCTCTTAAAGGACAAATGAGAAAGAACGCAGAGCAAAACTAATTATTCAGAAAAACATAATAGAGACTGTATCACCATAAAAAGTTGAAAGAAACCCCAAAATGATCACTGCAGTGGCCATATCTATAATCAGTCAAGCTCTCTGTAAACCATGAGAACTCAACTTTTCTTTTGCACTTCCCTGTGTACACAGGTTTTGCCTGAAAATATTTTTTCGACATACTCATTTTTCTAGCTTCTCCCATCTTCTTTCCTTAATGCTAAGAAATCTACAGAATCTTGAGCTCAAACCAGTGTTTTATTGAGGAAAACACAAGCCCTGCCTCTTTTTTCTTTTGTTTCTTCTTCCATTAACATTGCCTACAATTTTCCTAAAATCACCTCTGGTTATTAGTCTCATTACCCACAAATTATTCCAAACTGAATGTATGATTAGAGAACAAGATTTGGGTATGGGCAATACAGTGATTTTCATGTTCTGATATTAGCTGCTCAACCCATTGAAATTCAAGATTAGTTATGGCTCTGAAATGGATGAGAGGTAAATCAGGGCTGATGAGACTTGGAGTACAATTTTTCATAGTGTTCTGTTATGATTGTTTTTATTTCAGTTGGTTCTGTTGTAATGTGCAGTGGATTAATTACTTTTGTGTGTGGCCTTTCTAGCCATGGTCTTGTAACTCCCATCCAGGTGATTGGGCAGGACTGTATGATAGGGTAATTGTGGCCTACCAAGGGGATTGGTCAGTTTTGCCTTAAAAGAGACCCAATTCCAGAGCAGAGAGGAGGATCCTACCATCACCGGGGAAGAACAGCCAGGGGTGTAGAGTGCATCCTTCGGACCCAGGCTCCTTGCACTGAGAAGCTCCTGGAAGCAGGAGATCAAGAGAGACAGAGAGAGAATGACAACAAGCTGTAACCCTGAAGCTGGTGAGAAGCAGTGGCAGGAGAGACCTGGCAGCAGTGACCAAGCAGCAGGAGATGGCACGATGGGCTTTCTGGCCCACGGAGAGAGAAAGCTGAGGGCCTTTGGGGAGAGGCCTAGGGCCAGGGAGAGGTGTGCCTGCTAGTACAGTTGAAAAGAGGCTATCCTGGTGGAAGAGCTGTATCCTGAATGTTCCTGAGCCTGAACTGTAACTGTTACTTCACTAATAAACCCCATAATTGTGAGTACAGTCTGTGAATTCTGTGTGGCCATTGCAATGAATTATCGAACCCAGCAGACAAGTAGAGAGTGCTGTGTGAGGGACAATTGGTGTCAGAATTAGTAAAGACAGTGGAGACAGGAGGCTTGTCTGGCCTCCACCTCATGGAAGTCAGCCTTGTGCTGTTGGTCTTGGTTCTCCTTCCCCGTTATGAAGTTGGAGGAGGTCAGACACTACCTAACGCCAAGCCATTTTTACATAATGTCATCCATCTCCTTTCTTATTCAGGTTATTTGCATCTTCTCCTGTTTTTCCTTTGTTAGTTTGGCCAGTGGTTTGTCAATTTTATTAATACTTTCTATAAACCAGCTTTTAGTCTTGTTGACTCTTTCTATTGTTTTTCCATTCTCTGTTTCATTTACTTCTGCTCTAATTTTCATTATTTCGTTTCTTCTGGTGATTGTGGGCTTCTTTTACTGCTCTCTTTCTAATTGTTCGAGTTGTAGCATTAATGTTTTGATTTTTGTCCTTTTTTCTTTTTTGATGTGTGTGTTTATTGGTGCATTTAGGCCATTTACATTCAGTGTGATTATTGATAGGTATGAATTTATTGCTGTCATTTTCTTACAATTTTTTTGTGATATTGACTGTTTTTTTGTTCCACTTAATTTTCCATGCTGAGTTTTTTTTTGGATTGTGGCTCGTCTTTTCATTTCCTTCATCATTTTTGGTTTTTTGTGTACTGAATCTTTATGACTTGCTTCTTTTATATTTTGATGAGTAGGTTTGTTGACTTTCTTTGTGGTGAACCTTTATCTTCCTAAGTTTAAAGCAGTAGTTTATTTCTTGATATCGCCTTGACTTCCTCTCCATATGGAAGTTCTAAACCTATATGCTTTATTCTCCCTTTATGTTTTGAAGTGGTCATCAGTTACAGATAAATGTCTCTAGTTCCCTGTTTTGCATCTTTTAACTTTATTTTCAAAAGTTCTTTATCTGGGTTGATATCTGTCTGATGTTGTCATGTGTTTTAATTTCAAGTTGTTGTCTGGTATATTATTGGTTTTCTGTCTGAAGGACTCCCTGTAATATTTCTTGTAAAGTTGGTCTGGTTTTTACAAATTCCTTTAATATCTGTTTACCTGGAAATCTCCTAATTTCACCATCATACTTGAGGGATAATTTTGCTGGATACATAATTCTTGGTTAGCAGGTTGTTTTCTTCCCAGCTTTTGTATATATTATCTTATTGCCTTCTTTCCTGCATGGTTTCTGCTGAGTAATCAGAACTTAGTCTTATCAATGCCCCTTAGCAGGTGATTTTTCATTTTTCCCAAGATGCTTTCAAGATTGTTTGTCTTTTGTTTTGGAAAATTTGATTATGATATGTCTCAGTTTTCTTCTATTGAGATCTATCTTGTATGGGGTTTGTTGTGCTTCTTGTATGGTTATCTTCTCATCTTTCATGATATTAAGGAAGTTTTCTGTCAATATGTCTTCCATAATTCTCTCTGTGCTTTTGTTGACTCCTCCCTTTCTGGGATTCCAATCATAGTTAAGTTATTCCTCTTAATGGTGTCCCATATAACTCTTAGGCTTTCTTCATTCTTTTTTTTCCTTGAACAGATTAATGTCAAAGGATTGGTCTTCTATTCTGCTGATCCTGTCTTCCATTATTTCAATTCTACTCCTATGACTTTCCATTGAGTTGTCAATTTCTGCAATTTTATTGCTAAGCTTCTGGATTTCTAATTGATGCTTCCATATCATTTCCAGTTGTATATTTATTTTGTCATTTTGTTATTGTATTGTTTTCCTGAATTATTCTAGTGTTTTGTCTGTGCATTCCTTGGTTTTGTCTGTGTTCTCCATAGTTTTGTCTGTGTTTTCCTTGATTCCTTTGAGGACGCTATACATAAGCCTTTTGAATTCCTTATCAGGAAGTTTCATTACCTTTTCTTCCTCAGAGAGGATTTCTGGTTTTCTATTATGGTCACTTGCTGGCTCCATCTTGCTCTGCTTCTTTAGGTGATTTGCTATTGTCTGTTGTCTCTGGGACATTATGGGGTTATTGTATTTATTTTTTATTTGTATAATTGTTTGCTGGGTCCTGTTTTTGTTTGTTTTGTTTTGATGATTCCTGGCAGGTGTAGCTAGAGTAGTGTGGTAGTGCTCTGGTCACTGGACTGGCTGTGCTGGAGCCCTCCTTACCTGTCTTTGGGCAGGTGGAGTGGTGGGTAGGTGTGGAGCTCAGGTCTTTGTTTACTGTTCTTGCACAGCAGCTGGGGGTGAGTTGGTTTGGCTTTAGCCTCTGTCCGTCTTCAGTTTGGTGGCTCAGGAGTGGGGAATGATCTTCTCCATGCAGGTGGAGTGGCTGGTGTGGTGGGTGTGGTGGGCGAGTGGGGGTGTGCTCCTCTCCTCTTGATGGTTGGGGGGGGAGATGTGGGTGGTAGGGGAGGGCAGTGAGGGGACATTCACACAGTTGCTCTACCTCCATCTCCTCCTGGGCAGGGAGAGGGAGGAAGGAAAGGTAGGCAGATGTTTACTCAGTGTCACTGCATCTATCTCCTGAGGTCTAGGGCCATCACTCCTGAGTATCTCCAGTTCTGGATCTGGCACTCTCCCTATCTCTGCTTCTTTCTGTGTGTGTCTACAGAGGTTCTTTATCCCTTTTGGGAAAATCGTGAAATTGTCTTGCTGTTTTCTTTACCTAAGGTTTCTGCTGGGTCCTAAGTTATCTGCAGTGGGCTGACACACCTGGTTGAGTTCTGCTGCTCCACGTTACTCCTTTTTCACTGCTTTCCTTATTCCTTCCAACTGGTATTTGGTTCAGTCTTTAGACTTTCTTTTTTGGTGTTCAGGGTTCCTGGATTGTTATCTGCTTATGGTTCACTTGGTTCTTTGGGTCTTTGGTGCAGGGGAATGTTATGGTACGTGTGACTAAGCCACCATCATGGTTCCACCCTCTAAGACTGATGAGACTTGGACTAGAAGAAGTAGCAAAGTTTTTAAATTATAACCATATCATCAGAATTTAGGTTGAAATTATCATGCGCTTTTCTTTCCTGGTCTAATTTATGAATTTCTAACAGGCATGTGAGATGAGATCAAAACCAAAAGTAAATTGGGCAGCTCTCCAAAAAACAGATATTAAATCTATCATGACAAAAAATAAAGGGGCGGGGGGGTGGGGGAAGACCTAGTTGAGGGAATTCTTTACTCTTCATACAATCTTCATTCAAGACCTTTGCAGTCAGTTCTTTGCAGAGGTGGGCTGTATCCCTAACATCCTGTCTCTGGAAGCCTAAATGCTAATCGGTGACAATTGAAAGTTTCATTGGGCACTATTAAAACTTTCAAAGTTGATGAGTTGGAGTAGTTGTGGCAAATGAGTGGCAATGGGATTGTTAAATAGTCACTGTTTGCAAGATACATCAGCAATAGGAGTGTGCAGATTAAAAGATTTCTCCTGTGACACTAAGTCACTGGGAAACTCATTTAATCACATCCCTAAATAATTAGAAGCTCTGTGCCTTCATTAAGAACTAAAAATAAGTGCTGCACCATGTGCAGGTAAATGACAGCAGGGACATACAAAAGTTGTTTTCTAGTTCAGGCTGAGAAAAAATGTGTCATTTTTATTGGGTGAAGAAAAGAATTCCCTATAATAATTTTGTGATTATGCTCCTGTTAGGATCCACCAGAGAGCTCAAGAAGTCCAGAGCTCTCATAAAGTATCCTGTTATTTCCATTTTCTCCTCAATAACTGCTTTGTGGTAAAACTAACATAATGAGACTTCATACTCTTTATCTCTTTTACCTGGGGTTTCTCATTGACATTATACAAATTAAGGTTACAATGAGCCTCATACCAAAAATATCAGGTGGCCAGAGATCGATAAGGCTTACATTGGATAGATGTTTTTAAAAGGAAATTATGTCCAAATTTCTTTCGAGGTTGATTTGGAAAGAGGGAATGTAGAAGAGATAAGGGGAATATGTCACCTTTTAGCCATTTTTTAATGGGAAGCAACATGTCCACTTGGTCACCGGTGATCCTCTGTTGTATCAAGGTGTTAGGTCTGCTGGGTTATGCCTCTGATACCGAAGCTGAATTCTATACTGCTTTGACAAGGACTTGAGTTTGAGTAGAAGCAGAAAGAGGTCACTCATTTCCTTTCCAGATTATGCGCTGAGCTCCTACTAGGCACAAAACCCTGGGATAAGTCCCAAGGGGGATACAGCATTGAATCATCAAGAGCTTATACTCTGGTAGAGAAGATAAAGTAAATTCTTTAACATTGATAATGCAAGATGTAGAGAGGGTGGTGCTTGTAAATGCATAAAAGACTTCTGGAAGACGGCAGAAGACATCATTAAAGTTGTCCAAGAAAGGCAACTGGGAGTCAGAAGTGGCAGGGAGAATGTCTTTGAAAAAGAATAATCACCTCCATAGCTTTTACTATGTGCCAGAAACTGCTCCAGGGGCTTTATTTCTAGGTGTGTCTAGTGATCATATGCAGAAAATTGATGTGTTTTCTACTTTTTCTTCTTAAAAAATTTTTATCTATAGTATAACGCATATGCACAGAAGTACACAAAATGCAGCTTAAAAATATACCACAAAACAAATTCTGTGTAACCACAACCCAGGTTAAAAAATAGAACATTGCCAGCACCCCCACATAAGTCTTCCTGGACCCCCTCTTAATCTTTACTCCCTCCCTCCGCCATAAAGGTAACCACTATCGTAACTTCTAGCTGCCTGTTTTTGAACTTTAGATAAATGGAGACATATAGTATATGTTCTTTTGCATCTATCTTTTACCTCTCATCATTATGTTTGTGAGATTCTTCCATGTGGTTACATGTAGCTGTAGGTTATTCATTTCATCACTGTAAGGTATTTAATTGCATAAATATTCCACAATTTATTTATCCGGTGTCCTGTTGATGAACATTTGAGTTGTTTTCAGTTTTCTGGCATTATTACAAATATTTCCAGCATTATTACAGTATGAACATTCTTGTATATGCTCTGTTGGGTAAGCATCTAGGAGTGGAATTACAAGGTAGTAGAGTATACATGTATTCAGTTGCCAAATGGTTTTCTACTTTAACACTCACCAGTGATGTCTAAAAGGTTCCATCACTTCACATCCTCACCAGTCTTTGGTATTGCCCTGTCTTTTTCATTGTAGCCATTCTAATACTTGTGTACAAGTATATTATTCTGGTTTTACTTTGCATAATTTGCATGTCTATGACTCTAAAGAGATTGATCACCTTTGCATATGGCCATTTAGAGAGACTTCGGCTCTTTTTTTTTTGCATCATCTATCCCCTCTTTAGTGTGCATTTTCTATAAGTAAAGACATTCTCCTACACAATTACAATATAACCATGACAATCAGGTCCCATTCAAGATTTTCCAATTGTCCCAATAATATCTTCTATATAAAAAATGATCCAGTTTAGAATTATGTATGTGTTGAATTTAGTTTCTGGTCCTTTTAGTCTGCTTCAATCTAGAATAACTCTTCAGGCTTTCCATGATTTTCATGACCTTGACACATTTGAAGATTACAGGCTGGTAATTTATAGAATGTCCTTAATCTGGTTTTGTCTGATGTTTCCTTATAACTAGATTCAGGTTATGCATCTTTGACAGGAATATAACAGAAGTGGTGCAGTGTTCTTCTCATTGCATCCTATAAGGTGGTAATAACTTTTTTTCCACTCTTCACCATGTTCATCTAGATCGCTTGAAATGGGAGGAAAGATTATTCCTTAAGAGTAAACATAGGGGGTAAAATATGAAATAATTCTTGTGAGAATGTGCACTAGAGTCAATGAGGTGTTGCTAACATGGATCAACTAGAATCAGTTTGGATTTCATAACCCCAGCAGGCATGACTTCAACAAATCATGATATGGAGTTGAGAAAATGAATGGTGGAGGTAATAGAGGACTGGATATTGGTAGTGGAGGCAAGAATCATGTAGATACCTGTTAGGAAGGACAACATTGAAACCATGACCATGAAGACCTTTGTGGGGAAGAAACAACCCAAAAGAAGACCATACGGGAAGAGAGCATGTCAGAATGCCCAAAATGTTTGTTCTTTTTTTTTATTTTATTGTTGTAGTTTAAATGAAGTTTACATTTCAAGTTAGACTCCCATACAAAAATTTATACATATATTGTTATGTGACCTTAATTGCTCTCCCCAAACTGTGACAGCATACTCCTCCTTTCCACCCCCGATTCCCCACCTCCATTCAACCAGCTCCTAACCCTCTCTGCCTTCCCATCTCACCTCCAGACTGAAGCTGCTCATTTAGTCTCTTGTATCTACTTGAGCTAAGAGGCACACTCCTCACGAGTATCACTTTATGTCCCACAGTCCAGTCCAATCACTGTCTGAAGAGTTGGCCTCAGAAATTGTTTCAGTTCTGGGCTGATAGAGAATCCAGGGGCCATGCTTTCTGGGATTCCTCCAGTCTCAGTCAGACCATAAAGTCTGGTCTTCTTACTAGAATTTGAGTTCT
>NW_004444009.1:1423652-1449496 GCF_000243295.1 Trichechus manatus latirostris
CTTTGTAGATGACTTTTCTTTTATCCCTAGCTGCTCTTAAAATTCTCTCTTTATCTTTGGTTTTGGTAAGTTTGATTATAATATGTCTTGGTGACTTTCTTTTGAGATCTACCTTATGTGGGGTTCAGT
This sequence comes from Trichechus manatus latirostris, assembly GCF_000243295.1. NCBI lineage: Eukaryota > Metazoa > Chordata > Mammalia > Sirenia > Trichechidae > Trichechus > Trichechus manatus. The sequence continues at coordinate 1,423,782 of NW_004444009.1, forward strand.
GAGCATCTTGTATAGATATCTTCTCCTCTTTCATTATATCAGAGAAGTTTTCTGTCAACAAATCTTCAGTAATTCTCTCTGTATTTTCTGTTACCCAACCCCCCCACCCCCCCAGTAATCCAATCACTTGTAGGTTATTTCTCTTGATAGAGTCTCACATAACTCTTAGAATTTCTTCATTCTTTTTAATTATTTTATCTGATTTTTCCTAAAATAAGTTGGTGTCAAGTGCTTTATCTTCAGAGTCACTAATTCTGACTTCTGTTGCCTCACTTCTACTCCTATGACTTTCTATTGAGTTATCTAATTCTGAACTTTTATTGTTAATCTTCTGGATTTCTGATTGCTGTCTCTCTGTGGATTCTTGCAGCCTTAAATTTGTCAGTATTCTCTTGAATAACTTTTTTAAGTTCTGCTAGTACTTTGTCTGTATGTTCTCTGGTTGCCTCTGTGTTTTAAAGAATTCCCTTTCTAATTTCTTGAAGAGATTTGTATATTAATCTTTTGTATTCTGGCTCTGGTAACTCCAAGAAATTGTCTTCCTCCAGAGAATTTATTGATTCTTTATTTTGGGAGTTTGCTGAAGCTGTCATGGACTGCCTCTTTATGTGATTTAATATTGACTTTTGTCTCCGAGCCATCAATAAGTTATTATAATTTTATTTTATATTTGTTTAGTGCATCTTAGCTTCTTATTTTGTTTTGATATTCCCAAATTTGCTGCTCATGTGTGCTAGTTTGATTATGTCTTTGAAGGTCTAATGTCCTGTCACCAGGTAGTTAGTTCTGTAAGTAAGTATGTGTGTCCAGGAGTCTGTTAAATTTTCCTGTATGGATTCAGCTCAGGTGTCCAGGCAGTTGGTCACCAAGTGTGTGGTGCAGGCTCTCACCTACAGTCTTAGAGAGGCATGGGTGATTAGTGTAGGCACAAGTATCTGGCTGCAGTAGGGGGTCACGCGCTGAACAAGGCAGGGGCTGACAGCTGCCCCTGAGTGTCTGAAAGGAAAGCATGTCCCTGTTCCCTACAGCGAGTAGGTAGGTGAGTTTTGCAGCTGGACTATGAGCACCCTACTCTGTTGGCTGTAAAGACTTGGGGACAACCACTTATGCTTGGACCCCTGTAGCAGGTGGCTTTGTGGCATGGGCAAAGCCACCAGCCCTCCAGCCCCTGATGTGGACCGGTAAGGTGCCTGCTTAAAGGGAAGAGCAGTGTCAAATGTCACAAATCTGCCAATTCACAGCTGAAACAGTTGAAGTTAGACTTTAGATGTTTACCCTGTTGTACTGTGGTAGTGAGGGCTTACGTTGTTGAGATGGGTCCACACAAGCCTATACAGGGGTGGAAGGCACTCAAAGTCTGCAGACCCCTTGTGCCTGTGCCTAGGCAAAGGAGCTGTGCCAACTCTGAGTTCCTGGCTTAGGGGAGCCAATAGCTTATTTTTTCCCTTGTTTGTTAATTTGTTCCCTCTCCAAAGCCAGAAGAATGGGTCAGACCGCCTTATGTGATCTACTTGCGGCTCAGGGAACTCAGAGAGCTCTGAAGCCGGTGGACTGGTGCAGAGTGGGGAGGGAGAAGGTAAGTTGGAGAGAGGTTTCTCCCAAATTAGTTTTTTTTAATAAATCTCCACAAAAGGCCACACACATATACTTATCTTTAGCCACTTGGGTGCTGCTTTTCACTGGTTCGGATGTCCAAGTAGAATCTCTGCTCCCGAATCTCTCTCGATGTGGAAACTACCTCCTGAGCAAGCACACGGAGCTGTATGCCCACGTCTCTGTGCAACCCGAGCTGGTCCAGGCTTAAGAGTCTGGGAACTCCTCACTTCTCCCGAACCATCTCCCTCTCCCCCAACCACTCAGTCCGATTACTGAACTTTGCCTTGTTTAGGGCTCCTAGATATTCATATACAATCAAATCACTTGATTTTCCAGGTCTTTGTTGTAAGAGGGATATAGGAAGCCGTCTGACTACTCCACCATCTTGGCCTCGCCTCTTCAAAATGTTTTTTCTGATTGAAGATATTCAGATAGAAATTTTTGCAGAAGATGGAAGATGTATGGTAGGCAGGGCCTAATACAAGTATTCCTGTGTGCAATTCCTTCCTTGTCCTATCTCTCAGTTGAGGTCTTCTTTGTCTGTGAATACCAACTATTTGGTATTATCTTGATAGGCCTTATACTACTACTAAACTTTTCATGTATGTGTGGGATCTCTCTAAACAGACTGTTACCTTGCAAAGGGAACAGAGTCTGTTTTTTGCAACCATCTACTCGACAGCAATGGTTTTTTGTTGTTTTTTTTTCAGTTTTCTCCTAGCAGAGATAAGATGTGTGCATGCATGTGTGTGTGAGTTTAACCTTCATAGAATTCTATAAATAAAGAAGTCTAATTGAGTAAATGAACTCCATATTCAGATGAATTTGAGAGAAAAGCTTCAGATCATCTGCTAGGTAAGCTCCATTGCTTACCAGTTGTAACATAAAGTGTTGCCATAAGACTACATTGACACTTAACATGGTTGGTATTTCTATTGTGAAGTGCAACTGAATAGACACACACACAAAAAAAGCATGTTCTCTTGCTTCCCACTGCTGAGATTGCTACTGGGATTGCGCTTGTTTTTCAAAATGCATTATTAACAATAAGACTTCTGAATATTGAAAAACAAATGTGATTGCTTTTCTGGTAGTTGACAATGAGATCAAGAGAGAAAGTAAAAGTATGAGAGCAAGAGAAACAATGAGAGCGAAAGAGAGTTTAATTCCATCTATGTCTCTATACCACGAAAACTGCCAGCCTGTTTCTTTCAATAAAGAACAGTAAGCAGTAGAAGTAAAGCTACCTCTATTTGCTGAAGACATGATCCTGCATATAGATAATCCTAAGGAATCCACAGGGGAAAAAAAAAAAACTATTAGTGCTAGTAAACTAGTTCATAAGGGTGCAGGATTCAATCAATTGTATTTTTATACAGTAGCAATGAACGATCTGAAAATGAAATTAAAATAATTTCTTTAACAATAGCACCAAAAAGTAAATGTAACAAACTAGGTATAAGACTTGAAAACTAAAAACTACAAAATATCATTGAAAGAAATTAAAGAAGACTAAATAAAATGGAAGAAGTACAGCCAGAATGCTCCTTAGAAGTAAGGATGGTGAAACTACCTCTCACATATTTTGGACATGTTATCAGGAAGGATCAGTCCCTGGAGAAGGACATCATGCTTGGTAAAGTAGAGGGTCAGCGAAAAAGACGAAGACCTTAAATGAATGGATTGACACAGTGGCTGCATCAATGAGCTCAAGCATAGCAACGATTGTGAGGATGGTGCAGGACCAAGTAGTATTTCATTCTGTTGTACATAAGGTTGCGCTATAAGTAGGAACTAACTCAATGACACCTAACAAAAATCAATAAATGGAAAGACATCATGTGTTTGTAGAACATAAAAATTAATATTGTTAAGATCACAACACTCCCCAAATAGATCTACGGATTAAAAGTAATCCCTTTGAAATCTGTTACTTTTTTTTTTTTTTTTTACATAATTCGACAAGCTGATCCTAAAATACAAGGGACCCAGAATCACCAAAACAATCTTGAAAAACAAGAACAATGTTAGAGGACCCCATACTTCCTCATTTCAAAACTTACTACACAAAGCTAAAGTCATCAAGACATATAAATCAATGGAATATAATTGAGAGTACAGAAATAAATCCACACATTTGAGATCAGTTGACTTTTGACAAGGGTTCCAAGACAATTCAATGAAGAAAGAAGTTTTTTTTTAACATACAGTACTGAGACAATTGGACACTCACACACAGTGAAATAAAATTTGGACACCTAACTCACACAATATAAACAATTAACTTAAAATGAACCAAAGACTTAAATGTAAGAGTTAAAACTATGGAACTCTTAGAAGAAAACATAGATGTAAACCGTGACTTTGGATTAGGCAGTAGATTCTTAAATATGATACCAAAAGCAAAGCACATACAATCAAAGAAAAAAGTAGACAAATTGAACTTCATCAAAATTAAAATTTTTGGTGCTTCAAAAGCACTATCAATAAAAGACAACTCCCAGAATGGGAAAAATATTTGCAAATCATTTATCTGATAAGGATCTAGTATTCAGAATATATAGATAACGCTTACAACTCAACAATAAAAAGACAAATAACCTAATCTAAAAAAAAAAGACAATAATATGAATAGACATTTCTCCAGAGAAGATATATAAAAGGCCAATGAGGACATGAAAAGATGCTCAACATCATTAGCCATCAGAAGAAAGTAAATTACAACCAAAATGAGATACCACTTTACATCCACTAGGATGGCTATAATAAGAAAAACACAGATAACAAAGATTGGTGAGATGTAGAGAAATTGCAACCCTCATGCATTGCTGGTGGGAAAATAAAATAGTGCAGCTGCTTTGGAAAGCAGTTTGGTACGTTCCTCAAAATACTACACATAAAGTTACCATATGACCCAGAAATTCCACCCATAGGTGAATACTCAAAAGAAATGAAAATGTTATGTCCATAGAAAAACTTGTATAGGGTGTTGATAGCAGCATTATTTGTAATAGCCAAAAAGTCAAAACAACCCAAATATATATTAATTTATGAATAGATAAAATGTGGTATAGCCATACAATGGAAGTTTATTCAGCCATAAAAAGGAATGAAGTCCTAATACATGCTACAACATGGATAAATCTTAAAAACATTATGCTAAGTGAAACAAGTCAAACACAAAAGACCACATGATTCAATTTCTATGAAACACCTAGAATAAACAAATTCATAGTGACAGAAAGTAGATTAATGGTTGCCAGGGGCTAAGGAGAGAAATGGAATGGACCAATGGGTATGGGTTTCTTTTGAGGTGATGAAAACTTTCTGGAATTAGATAGCAATGATGGTTACATAACCTGGTGAATATCTTAAAAACCACTAAATTGTACACTTTGAAAGGGTGAATTTTATGATATGTGAATTATATCGCAATAATTAAGAAAAGAACAATTAACTACCCTTGAATTAGTAAGGGGAAAATCAAGCAAACTTGTTTAGTTACATTATCTAGTTATTTGATTGGATCATACTGGATTATCTGGTCAATTTGGTTGCAACAGTCAACCTAAAAGCCCTCCATAGCATTAGTCAGAGGTAGAAAAGAGAAGGAACATCTTAACATCTGTTAGACTGTAAGCTATAATGGCCGAAGCTGTCTCTTTTTATTGCACTTGTAAATATGCAATGAGGCTCTCAAATAATGGATGGAGCCAATAAACATAATGAATAGATTGATAATAAAACCAAATCATGAAAGGGAAAGAGCAAATGACTGGCGTGCCCTGTTGTCAGAACCAATTCACTGAAGTGAGAAAAACAGCCTGTTGGATTCAGCTGCTAAGGAACAGCAATTTATTTAGAAAGCAGCTGCCTTTCCAGAACGGATTATCTTCTGATAAAAGTGATGAATATGCATGTATGAAAAGGGAGGGAGTCTAGTTAAAGATTGTACGCCCGATAACTCAATTGATTCCTTTCAGAATTGAGCGACCTGGCAGTGAATCAGCATCATTGGCAGGGCATTAGCTCTTCTGTAGCTGTCTATATTTGAAACACACTCTTCTACCTTATTATACTAGCTAATTCCAACCTACAAAGTGAGAGGAAAGACTATTCCCACTAGAATTTTGAATTGAGTAATTTTCATATTGTTCCTGTCACTAATATATGTTATGAACTTAAAGCAAACATTATACTCCTTTGAACCCCAGTGTCCTCAATTGTAAAAGGGGTTCAAGAGCAAGCTCTTGGGTAGTGAAGAACAGAGTGCTATGCATAAGGTCTCTATAAAAAAAAACCCACAAAACTAACAGTCTTTTACCCACTCACCCCTTCTCCTCAAGAAGCCTCTCCTATTCTAGATTCTTTCATTTGCTGTACTGACTGTTATGAATTGAATTGTGTCCCTCCAAAATATGTGTTGTACATCCAAACACCTTGAGGGACTGAGATACTGTGGCTGAGGGCAAGGGACCATGGTCTCAGGGGACTTCTGGGTCAATTGGCATAATGTAGTTCATAAAGAAAATGTTCTACATCCTACTTTGGTGAGTAGCATCTGTGGTCCTAAAAGCTTGCCAGTGGCCATCTAAGATACATTTATTAGTCCAGCACGTTTGAAGCAAAGGAGAATGAAGAAAACCAAAGACACAAGGAAAATATTAGACCAAAGGACTAATGGACCACTTGAACCACAGCCTCCACCAGCCTGAGCCCAGAAGAACTAGATGATGCCCAGCTCCACCACTGACCGCTTTGATGGGGATCACAATAGAGGGTCCTAGGCAGAGGGGAGAAAAATGTATAAAAAAATTCAAATTCACAAAAATTCCATGGAAGTCTGACAGTGACTGAAGGAACCCCCAAGACTATGGCCCCTGGACACCCTGTTAACTCAGAACTGAAGCCACTCCCGAAGTCCACTTTTCAGCCAAAAGTTAGACAGGCCTCTAAAACAAACAATAATACACATGACGAACGTGCTTCTTAGTTCAATCAAGTATACAAGACCAAATGGCCAACATTTGCCCAAAAGCAAAGACGAGAAGGCAGGAAGGGACAGGAAAACTGGATGAATGGACACTGAGAATCCAGGGTAGAAAGGGAAAGGGGAAGAGTGCTGACACATTTTGGGGACTGCAACTAACTTTACAAAACAATCTGTGTATAAAATTTTTGAATAAAAAACTAATTTGTGCTGTAAACTTTCACCTAAAACATGGTAAAATTAAAAACAAACAAACAAAAAGCATAGTCCATCAACTAAAAAGAAAAAAATATATGTGTTGTAAAATCCTAACCCCTATATCTGTGGTTATCATCCCATTTGGGAATGACTTTTCTTTGTTATGTTAATGAGATAGTATTAGTGTCTTAAGTGAATTCTTTTGAGATATAAAAGAGATTAAGCAAGCAAGTGAGGAAGGAGAGATGGGGGAAAAGAGATGCCAAGCTACATGAAGATTGCCCAGGAGCAGAAGCTCAAATAGACAAGGAGCTTCCTCTAGCGCCAACAGAGAAAGAAAGCATTACCCTACAGCTGGTGTTTTGAATTCTGACTTTTAGCCTTCTAAACTGTGAGCAAATAAATTTCTGTTTGTTAAAGCTACCCATTTGTGATATTTCTGTTATAGCAGCCCTAGATAATTAAGACACTGACCCTTATATAAAAGGGCAGAACTCTCAGCTTCACCCAGTTGCCAGCCAATAAAGCCTCCTCTCCATTCCGAAAAGTTTGAGAATCAGGAGGCAGAAAGTGGGCCTCCACTTTACCTTGGGCCCCCACCCTACCTCTAGCCATATCATCTTGGGTTATGCTATGAAAGAACTAAGCAGGGCTACAGTAAGATTCTTATCCCAAGTCTACATCCCAGTTCTAATAACTGTTTGACATTGGGCAGCTTACTAAGTTTTTTAAGCCTCGGCTTTCTCAACTGTGGAACAGAGTGAATAGTAGTATCAAACCTACAGAGTTGTTGGGGGGATTAAATGAGATAATGCATGGAGTTTTGAATAGATAGATAGCTGCTTTTGGGTCAATCCGACTCACGGCGATCTATGTACAACAAAATGAAACATTGCCCAATCCTGTGTCATACTCATGATTGCCAGAATGTTTGAGTCCATTGTTGTGGCTATTGTGCCAATCCATCTCTCTTGCCCTCAATGGCCTTTTACTTCACCAAACGTGATGTCCTCCTCCATCCTGATGACATGTCAAAAGGAAGCAAGTTGGACAATGTTCTGTTGTGATCCATAATGTTTTCATTTGCTTGATTCAAAACATCATCAGGCCTTTCTTCCTAGTCTGTCTTAGTCTGGAAACTCCACTGAAACTTGTCCACCATGGGTGACCCTGCTGGTACTTGAAATACCAGTGGCATAGCTTCTAGCATCACAGGAACACACAAGCCACCACAGTACAACAAACTGACAGACAGGCGGTGCTTTGAACATATCCATTGCTGTCAAGTCTCTGTAAATATTAGCTATTGTTGATATTTCTGTTTCTTCCTACCAAAGTATTCCCCTTACATAAAATAAGGGGAGAGAGATTGAATTACTAGTTTAGAATACCAAGAGATAAATATGAATATAAGTCGATAGAAAAGGAATGGCTCTCTACCAGTAACTCCTGACTGTATTCAGAAAATATAGAACTCTATTAAATTAATGGGATCCCTGGTGGTGGTGCAGTGGTTAACAGCTTGGCTGCTAACCAAAAGGCCAGCAGTTCGAATGAGTAGGGGGTCTCTTTCTGGAATTCACCTTCTCTGGAATCATCTACAACCCACAAGGCTGTAGAAAACCTGTGGACCTAGTCCTCCACTGATTTGTCCTGTGATCTGCACACGAGGTAGGGGCTCCAAGGGAAGAATGTTTAATGGAGGAGAATGGTTAGAAGGAGGATTTCTATGTGACCACTCTGTTCCTGCATATGATCCTGGAATTAGCCACAGTTTCCCAATAGTGAATCCAAGATTCATTGAGTCATTGACTCAGCTGGACATATTGGTGGGTGCCTTTGGTGCTCCTGCACTTTTGGGGTTGGGGAGAAAAATACTAGAAACCAAAAGAAATACTGCCATATGACCAGGTTGCATGAGTGTTCACTTGGCTTTCTTTGAGGAAGATCATAGTGAGATGGCATTAGTAAGCATCTTTGTGGTTATCTTAGTCATCTAGTACTGTGTCTTAGTCACCTAGTGCTGCTGTAACAGAAACACCACAAGTGGATGGCTTTAACAAAGAGAAGTTTATTCTTTCACCGTCCAGTAGGCTACAAGTCCAAATTCACGACGTCAGCTCTAGGAGAAGGCTTTCTCTCTCTGTCGGCTCTGGAGGAAGGTCCTTGTGATGCATCAATCTTCCCTTGGTCTGGGAGCTTCTCTACACAGGAACCTCAGGTCCAAAGGATGCGCTCTGCTCCTGGCACTGCTTTCTTGGTGGTGTGAGGTTCCCATGTGTCTCTGCTAGCTTCTCTCTTTTATATCTCAAAAGAGACTGGCTTAAGACACTATCTAATCTTGTAGACCTCATCAGTATAACTGCTGCTAATCCATTTTATTACATCATAGTGATAGAGTTTACAACACATAAGGAAATCACATCAGATTACAAAATGGTACACAATCATACAATACTGGGAATCACGACCCAGCCAAGTTGACGGATATTTTTGGGAGACACAATTCAATCCATGACAGTGGTAAAGCATTGTTAAATTTTCAATTTGCAGTGTTTTTTTTTTTTTTTTTTTTTTTGTTTGTTTTTTTGAGTTTGTCTCCTATGAAAAGGAACATGGTTTCTTTAACTGGAAGCACTTTGTTTCTGCAATAACCTCATAGAACTACTGCTACGAGAAATCATTTTATGCAAACTTAAGGGCTTCTTAGTGAGGAAAAGCTGTTTCAGAGGAATAGCTCCTTTTCTTTCTCTGAGGAGGGTAAAATATTACTCCTTCATCATGGGAAAGGTAGTCACAGAGGCTCACACTGCTGACATAGACAACATGACTAATTGTTTTTTCTTTTTCCTTATGCTGTTTATAAGAAAAGAAGTGAAAGAAACAGGAGCAGACAAGCCAGAGGGGAAGGCAAAGTTGGCTCTATGTTTAGTCCTAATAGTCAAGGAAGATAAATAAATCACTTGTTACTGTAACCGAGAGAAGTTGCAGCAGATGGATAAACTTTTCATAGAAAGAACGTCTAAAATCCCTGATTTATCACAGTAAGATACTCCAGGAATGATAGCAATATCAAAATGCAAGACGAGTTAGAAAGAAACCTTTACCAAAGCCGAAGTGTGAGGATACAAATCAGGGTTAAATTGAGCAGTGACAGATAACAATGTGAGAAAGATCCCTGATTTTACAAGTGTTTGACTTCTTTGAATCTTGTTCTTTTCATATGTTGGTTATATCACTTTAAATAGTTGTGTTTAATGTTAGCTATTTAAATAAGGGAGATCTCTAGGTTGCACATATGGTTTCTCCTAGAGGTCTTTCCATTAAGATTACAGCCAAGAAAATGCTATGGAGCAGTTCTACTCTGTAACACATGGGTCACCATGAGTCAGAATTGACTCGATGGTAAGGAATTTTGTTTTGTTATGTGGAATAATGTAATAAAAATTATGCCAAACTTTCTTCCTATTACCTATACTCAGGGAAACCTAGCTATTAGGACTGTGAGGTAGATAATTGTGAAATCATGGGTATGAAGGAAAATTTAAGAAAGTATTTGGTTCCATTGCTTTCTGTCTAGATAGGGCCAACCTTGAGAGGTAACACTCTCTAGACAAGTTTAGATATGAGTATATTTGCCCCTTACTGTCTTATTCCCTATTTCATAGCATTCCCAGGCAGGAATCTAAAACTCCCTGCTTCAACTAAATTCAGTTTTGTGTTTAATCTACACAGAAGAAAGAAAAACCATCAGTGTTTGTCCTGGGGTAAGTAGTGAGAAATGAAAAGGGAAGGAGGGAAGACTTTAAGACTAAAAGAGAAAATAGACCAGAGCTATGCTCACCACAGTCCCTGGCTCCAGATATGAAGGTCCACACAGCAGAAAGGGAAAGGGAGGGAAAAGACGGAGGCCTATCTGTCTGGATGGCACAGACAAGCACAGCCATGTTAGCTCCTGTCACACTGTCCTGGACATTTACTGGGTCTGTTCCATATAGTCAGGTCAGGAAAAAGATGCTCTCCTAGGAAATTTCATATTCTACAATCATTGCATTGCAGAACAATATGTTACTCTTTGCTAGCTGCAAGACTTCTTCATATCTCTTTTGGTGTTTAGCCAAGGCCTCCTTATCTATCTCTCAGGATTTTAAATGTGTCCTCAAATTACGGAAAACTGGCAGTCAGTATATTCTAAGTCCTTCTCAGAGAAAGACTGTTCATTTATTCAACAAATGTTTATAGAATTCCTGCATGACTGGACCTAGCACTGTTCTAGCTCCTGAGAAGGTGTGGATAAATAAGCAACACGACCTCTCTCTGCCATATGCCGTGAGATAGATGCTGCACAAAAGAGTGAGCAAGAACCACAAAGCCTCTACTTTTGTGGGGCTTAAAGTCTATAGGAAAGACTGACAATTAAACCAGCAGTATCACAAGGTGATTAGACATGAATACAAGGGAAGCACACTGCAGTGGGAGAACACAGCAAGGGGGCCTGAACCTGCAGATGAGTGAGGGAAAACTTCCGAGAGTAAAAGGCATTCTAGTGAGACCTACAGGGTGAGTAGGAGTTAGCCTGGTGGAGGAGAAGGTACAGAGAATACCAGGCAGATGGAACAGCACATGGAAAGCCCAAAGGTGAAAGAACTCCAGTGTGCTTGGAGAATAGAGTGTGTTTGTGTGTGTGTGTGTGTGTACACATACGTGCACAAGAGGTAGAGAGGGGGGAGGGGGAGGTATGTCAGACAAACCATTGCCTAACCAATAGCCAATCTCCCACTTCTTCCCAGATAAACTCCCACTGGACCTTGATTTCTTGGAAGGAAGTCTCTGCCCCAGCCCACAGAATAAATCATGACTGGCCTAAACCTCTCTTGGTAATCTCAGTCCTCTCTTGAGCAATGATTGGTCAATTAGTAGGCCTATGAAAAGAGTAGCCTCCACTTAACAGGGACACAGGGAACTGGTAGCCTCTGAAGGAGAACTGGACTTTCATTAACACCAGGACACAAAATAATCAGTCAAGTAGTGAAGAATGAAGGGGAGTTTATAAATCCCAGAACAGATTCCACAGAAAGTTTCGGTAGGAGGGAAACAGTGGGAAATGGAATCAAGGGCACAGAATATAGAGATGTGATGAAGGGGTAGATACCAGGAGGGGATTACATACTGGGCGGGGAGCAAGGATAAATGGATATGTGGCAAAATTGGTTTAGCTAATTAAGACTCTTCTAGTTGACAGTAAGGAGGTTTGGGATAATACAGGATCTTGACAGACATTTCTTCTGAAGAATATATAAAGGAATGGAGGATGGTCTAACCCAGAGAAAACTCACATGAAAGCTGCTTCAGATACTTGAAGGGCTGTAAGATGAGCTTGAGAAGGAACCCTCTGTGGCTCTGAGAGCAAAAACACAGTCTGTGAACATTACAGGGAGGCAAATTTCAACACAGTGTAAGTAAGCACGTTCCAGCAATGAGAGCTGTCCAACAATAGGATGGCCTGCTGTGTGAGGCAGCAAGCTCCTGTCACTGGAAACATCTGTGAGAGGCTGAATGCCACTTACCCTGGAGGTTTGGAAAGAGATTCATTCATTCCTGGATATGGGATGGAGTCCTGTGACCTCTCAGTTCCCTTCCAACTTTCAGGATTTATTATTCTGGTGCAACAAACAGGTAATAAGAAGCTACTACCCATGAGACACTATTTAGTGCTCTGAAGCTGAAATAATAAACAATGCATGACTCTTGCCTCCAAATTATTTACCAACTAGTGGATAAAAGGACAGGATAAAATGTATATATATGTATAAAACAAAAACAAATGCATTGCCATCAAGTCGATTTCAACTCATAGAGACCCTATAGGACAGAGTAGAACTGCCCCATAGGGTTTCCAAGGAGTGGCTGGTGGATTCGACTGCCGACCTTTTGGTTACCGGCCAAGCTCTTAACCACTGTGTGTGTATATATATATACGTATATATATATATATATACACACACACACATACACATATATATATATATAAAATAATGCTAGTTCAAACTTCCCTTTCATAGCTGAGGTTAAAGTCAACTAACTAATATCTTTGTAGCTTCACTTGTTGATTAATAAATTGAGATTGAACATTGGACCAGGTGTTGTACATGATAGAATGCAGAGACTATCAAGGGATGGCACTGATAAATTGTATTAGGGTGGTTTTATATCCAGGAGATTCAGGGATGATTACACTCTGTCTCTGACTCATTACCCTGAGGGTTATAGACAAAGAACTCTGAGAGTTATAGACAAAGGACAAAGTAAATCATAGGAAGGTAAAGTAACACTGTGGAATATAAGTAAATTTGCAGGATTCCGGTGGCCTAAGATGTATCCCTTAGAGAAGTTCTTTCTCTAATTTAGGTTGTTTTAAATGGCCTGGAAAAAAAGCAGGCTGTGAGGCTTGTCCTTTCTACCTTCCACAAATCCAAATCCTCATCCTAGATTCTTCAACTATAACAGAAAACAAAGAAAAGACAAGTCTCTCTCCCAATTCTTCACATGGACTTGGCCTCTGCTTCCTGCTTTGGGTCTTCTCAACCCTAAACACTAGATCCTGACATCATGTGGGAGAAGAGAAAGAAAGATGGCCAAGGCTGTGCCTAGAAGGAAGCGAAAGGATAGAAGAGGAAACACCACACTCATGTATGCCGAGGCTGTTCTCTTTAAACGCTTCACTTACTAGCAATTGGCCAATCCAAATCTGGACTCCTCTTTAGGGAGAGGCTTCCTCTTGATCCCAAATCATTTTGAGAGTGACAGGCGGAAGGGAAGGGTTGGATTAGAGAGAGGTCAAGAGAGGCTTTGACTTTCTTTTCTTAGAGGTCAACACTGCTGTCTTAAGTTGTTGTTGTTGTTGTTGCTTGCCAGCTAGTCAGTTTCAACACATGGCAACCTTATGTATAACAGTATAAAATGTTGTCTGGTCCTGCACCTCCTCCATGACCTTTGATATGTTTTAACCCATTGTTGATGCTATTGTGTCAATCCATCTCATTGAAGTTCTCCATGTTTTTCAATGACCCTTTCCTTTACCAAACATGATGTCCTTTTCTGGCGATTGGTCTTTCCTGATGATATGTCCTAAGTAACCAAGATGAAGTCTCATCATCCCCACTTCTAAGGAGCATTACAGTTGTATTTCTAAGAATTATTTGTTCATTCTTCTGCCAGTCCATGGTATATTCAATATTCTTCACCAACACCACAATTCAAATTCAAATCTTATATCATGGTATTAATCAGCTTGTCTCCAACCTATCTTATATAGGACCATTTGGTGTGTTCATCGCATCTTTTTAAGGGCTATAAAAAAATATGTTAATTGTGTTATGGTTTAAGACTGAACATTAGTTACAATCTGAGAGAATCATTTAAAAAGTTATGAAGGTAATTATTTACTGAGTGTAAACTATCTGCCAGGCACTATGTTGGCATCTACTAATAAATTATATATTCACATAATAACCCCGTATTTAGGAATTATTGTTAGAATAATAAAATGTTTTGCTTTCTACCACATTTCAATTTCACATAAACATATTTCTGTTCATTCTCATGTCAAACTGTTTAAGAAAAAATTTCTGTGAGTATAGTTCCTAGTAATGTGAGATGTGTTTATGTTTCACGGGTGTATTTGATTTTACACATATTTCATGTATCTTCTTTGCCAATACCCAACCCTAGGTAATTCCTTCTGTGTGTTTTCTCTACTGCCACTCCTCAGGCTGCTGAGAATTTCTGTGGGCACCCACAAAGCCATGCTCCTGAGACCCACTCCGAACCTATGCAATCCTTACTCAGCTGGACTCTCGTTGTTCAGGCAATCACTTTATTCATCTCTGTTGGCTCTCTGATGCATTCCCCATAGTACCTGTCTCAGTTATCTAGTGCTGCTACAACAGAAATACCACAAGTGGATGGCTTTAACAAATGGAAATTTATTTTCTCACAGTCTGGGCGGCTAGCAGTCCAAATTCAGGGTGCCAGCTCCAGGAGAAGGCTTTCTCTCTCTGTTGGCTCTGGGGGAAGGTCCTTGTCATCAATCTTCCCGTGGTCTAGGAGCTTCTCAGTGCAGTTACCCCAGGTCCAAAGGACATGCTCTACTCCTGGCACTACTTTCTTGGTGGTATGAGGTCCTTCTTCTCTGGGCTTGATTCCCTCTTTTTTGACTCAAGATACAACCTAATCCTGTAGATTGAGTCCTGTCTCATTAATATAACTGCCTCTAATCCTGCCTCATTAACATCATACAGGTAAGATTTATAACACATAGGAAAATCACACTAGATCACAAAATGGTGGACAACCACACAATACTGGGAATCATGGCCTAGCCAAGTTGACACACTTTTTTGGGGACAAAATTCAATCCACAACAGTACCTATTTCAATTTTTTTTCCATACTCCTTAAGATCCCCCTAACTCTACTCCTTCTCCAGACCCACTTCATTCTCAGCAGATGGCCACTCTACTAGAATATGGCTCCCCCATTCCTTCAAATGGATGCTTCCCTGACTTCATTCCGTAAAGACTTGGTCACCACGGCAACCACTGGAGGCTTTGGTTTATTTCATCAGAAACCCCAACTGGCAGAGATGGCTATATCAGGGAACTTTTGCAGGGATATACTGTGAGCTTTTGGTTCTGGGTGCTGAAAGCTCAAAGGCAGTCCTAGATTTAAATAATCAGAAAGAAATAGGTACATAAGCACAAAGGAGAAGCCATAGGAGAACTTAGAAACAGCAGTCCCTTGTCCTAGTAGCTTCTTGTGGGAAGTCACAGGTTCTATGAAAGAACAGAGGTAGAGGTCAGTTGGAATTTGATATTTTGATATCAGTAGTTTTTATTATGCCTTGTTTCATTGCTTCAAATTAGGGGTGTAAATTTTAAAGGAATAAAATAAATCTGACATTATTTCTCTTTTGGTTATAATTTCAAAGCTGGTTTACGGAGTTATGGGAGGGTGTGTGACACTGTAAACCCATTCAACAAACATTTGTTGTGTCCTTCTTTGTGACAGACACTGTGTTAGGTGATGGAAATTAATAAAGACAATATAGAATCTGTCCTAACAGAAGATACATACACACAAGGGGAAAATGGAAGAGCGTTGAATTAGACTTAGGTCAGCTTTTCCAGAGGCACTTCTATCACAGAGCACAAGCAGTTGCAGGCTTACGTAGAAACTCCATGAATTTGGAGAAATCTGTCCAACAGAGAAAAGAGCCCTGGTGGTGCAGTGATTAAGCACTCAGCTGCTAACTAAAAAGCCGCTCCATAGGAGAAAGATGTGGCAGTCTGCTTCCAAAAAGATTACAGCCTTGGAAACCATATGGGGGCAGTTCTACTCTGTCCTATAGGGTCACTGTGAGTCAGAATCAACTCGATGGCAACGGGTTTGGCTTTTTTTTGGGGGGGGGGTCTAACAAAGAAACCACTCAGCTTTATAGTACATCCACGTTACCAAAGCAGGTAATTCTGTTTTGAATTAGTTCACCATGAGCCCCCCTATAAGGAGCTTATCCTTCACAGATCTTGAGTGTTTGAGCTTCCTTCTTCTTTCATCACTCTTATACTTACTTGCATAGCAGCTGTAAAAGGAGCTCTGTCTCGACCAAAATTTGAGGAAGACAATTTCAAGTTTTACAACAAATGACTATAATAAAATGCTGTCGTGTTGTATCCCATGTAAGAACAAACTATGTGGGAATATGGGAAAGGGAGTAATTTATTTTGCCCGGGGGAGTTGGGAAAAGGGTTGGCAAAAGCTTCATAGAAAATATTTGTGCTGTAATTTGTCCTCCTTCTTTATTCCTAGATGATATTTTAAATTGTATTCCCCTTTTGGGAAATTAAAAAATGGCATATTTTATATTACCAAGAACAACACATGTTCATAGAAGTTAGAAAATCACCATAACAGTTCGGATCCTAGTCCTCCACTGTGTGTGCAGGTGGATGAGCATGAAGCTTAAGAGGACACTCTCAGTAATTTTGAGCACAGAGGGTTTAAAAGCCAAATGATCAAAGACAAGTGTTTATTATAATCAGGGCTTTTTTTTTTTTTTTAAAAAGAACTCTGAAAACAAAACTTAATGGGAATGGGAATGGGAAATGGGAAGAGGAGGGCCAGAAAGCTAAATCCTTTATATCCAGAAAGCTGAATCTTTTATATCCAGAAAGCTAATTCCTTTATAATTTTTCGCAGCTTCCATCTAGACTTGCCAGAGGATCTTTGCAGGTCAGTTGGAATTTGAGATCCTGATATTAGCAGTTATTATTATGCTGGACTTAAATGTTCTTATTAAGGACTGTCTGGAATCAGAGTCAGTCTTGTTCTTCCTCTGTCTCAGAAGGCAGCAAACAGTTATTGATTCACTCTCCATATCCCTTAAGCTTTCATTACTTAATTTCTTTCTTCTCATTAAATTAGAATTTTAAAAAATCCCTTATTAGTTTCCTTAAGGGGTTTTGGAAAGATAAAGGAAACCATCACATCTTAAGAATGTCATAAACCTTAGGGACACACATAGCACTCAAATACTAGAGATTATGTCTAATGATTTTCTCTTAATTTTTTTCATTATTTTGCCATGTCCTGAAATCCCATAAAACTATAACAGATATAGGTTTGGGGATTTTACTGAATTAAAATTTGTAAAGGAGTGAATGAGATGATGATTTCCTTGATTTTCATTATCATTTCATTCCCAATACCAGAAAAAAATAATTAGTTAAGACTCACAATTTGATGACTCCATATAGTAGAAGCCAAGGCAAGGTGCTTAAAATTTAACAGGGCTGATGAAAGCAAAAAAATATATATCAGCAATCATAATCTCAAGTTTCCCATTGGCAACACTTTTGGTGTTTCCCCAAACACTATTTCTAGGGCTCCACCTATTAGAATCGTCAAAATTGCTGAAAGCACTTTATAGGTATTAATTATGTGACTTACTATATTAGCTATACAGTACATCTCTGGAGAATTGGAACCCCTCTTTGATGACAGAAAATCAAGTGACAAAAGAAAGGTAATTTGTCCCAAGACATATCAAAGGCAGATTGGAAATGACAGCTAGACTTGTTTGGTTCAGCCCAAATGAAGAAAAATGCAAACTCATTCACTAACACCAAAATACTCACCTTCACCTACAAACTGATTTTTTTTTTTTTTTTGGCACAATTTTTTTTCTTCATTCAGCCTCAGTGATAATATTAACGATTACCAGCGATGGTAGTGAAAGCCAAGCTTAATCACCTTAATTGACAATTAAGTTGGCTAACAATACAGAGACAGGTGATTTCACACAAGACTATGAAAATGGGCTATTAAAATCCACATGCGTTTGGCAGCAATTATGAGCTCCTGGAGCCATTTGCTTTGAAATGTGCGCATTTCACAGGCGGTTGCCTGCCAACGAGACAACTGTGAGCAGGACCAAGAAAGAAAGAGGAAAAGACGGAGTTGCGGGAGATTTCTTTAGGTGCCATTTTTTTACAGGGGCTTGCTGGGTCGTTATCATTATACGGTTAATCCTTTAAAGATGAGGAAAGATGCACAGTTCACAGTTCTGGAGAACGATGCTGCATTTTCCTACAGAACTGAGATGGAATTGGCAGAGGACAGGGGGGTGGGTACTAGTAGATGAAGAGGGGCAGAGTGGAGGGGATCTCGTGGAGTAAGTGCTGGGCTATGTGAGAGAGGGATGGATTTCAAGTCTAACAGTGCACTGTGAAGGCTTTTATTTTAACAGCTTTCATAAAATGTGAAATAGAAGTAGTAATCCCTGTTTCCCAAGGATGGCAGAAGAATAGTTAAATGACTCCTGTCATCAAAAAAGGATGGCTAACTTCCCTAATAACTAGCATATCCAGAGATTATGAGCTTAAAGGAGAGGGGCTTTTAGCAGAATGGTGGCAGAAGGTAGGTTTATGTTACTGCAGCTTCATGCATCCTCTGGTTCCCCACTCTTTCTCCCTTACACTCAGTCTGCCACCATTCTGCTAAAAGCCCCTCTCCTTTAAGCTTATAATCTCTGGGTATCCTAGTTAGTAGAGAAGCTAGTCATCTTTATTTGATGGCAGGAAACAAAATGACAGAGCAATGACTACTCTACCCAAGGCAGTCTGGGAATGACATCTGTATTCAAACATGGCAGTGTGGATAAAGGCCTCCTCCTATCACTGCCGTCTATGAAGACTGGGGTGATTCCACTGCACTCACCAAGAGCTTTGGTATCTAGCTGCATCTTCCTCTCCTCTCTAGTTACTGCCTTAATACTAGAAGTCTTCAACTTACACATGGAGAATCTGTCCAACACTCCAGTCCGACAGGTTTTTTTTTCTGTCCTAAATCACAATATTCTCCACTCTAGCAACTAATTACTGATGCCACACCTTGGAACTTTTCATCATCCTAAATGGCTCCTATATCTTATATTCTCATATCCTCACTTCCCTAATCACCTCAGACACCATTTGTTGGAAGAGAAAAAATAGTACAGTAGTTAAAAGCATGGCATATTGAGGAGACTGCCTAGGTTTAAATTCCATGCTTGTCACTTACTGGTGATCCTTGAACAAATTAATTTCTCCATGCCTTAGTTTCCTCATCTATAAAATTGAGTGAAAGTAATAGAACTTATTCTATAGAGTTATTGTGTCAAATAAGTTATTACCTTTTTATTACTTATTATAAGTAAATAAGTATTAGCCATTTTTAGTTAAGTAAGTTAGCACTTTAGAGAGTACTTATCAAATGGTGCTAACAGTAAATATTAGCTATTATTATAAACCTTTTATGTCAATAACTTAAACTCCTTTTGGGATTATTTGTTTCTTTCCCTTAAAAATGAACTTGGAAATTATCTTGTCTAGGTCCATGAAATAGACTACTGAGATTTTGGTTGGCATTACATTGAGCTTTTGAATTAGTTTGGGGAGAATTAATATCTTCAGCTTATCAGGTCTTTTGTTCAGGAACATAGTATCCCTTTTCATTTATTCAAGTCATTATTTTTTATGCCCTTCCGTACAGTTTTTGATGAAAAATAATAACGTGTGGTCTAACTCTAAAATCTTCTATTTTATTCTATTGATTTATATGTCAGTCCTTTCATGAATTTGACACTGTCTTCTTGTTGTAGCTCTATAGAAAGTTTTGAAACCAGGTACTGTAATTTTTCCAACTTTTTCCTTCTTTTTCACTCACTCATCTATGTCAGGAAATTTGGAAAAGAGCCACCTGGCCAACTGACTGGAAGAGATCCGTATCTATGCCTCTTCCCAAGAAAGGTGTTCTACTTGAATGTGGAAATTATCAAACAATATCACTAATATCACATGCAGGTAAATTTTTGCTGAAGATCATTCAAAGCGGCTGCAGCAGTACAATGACAGGGAACTGCCAGAAATTCAGGCCAGATTCAGAAGAGGACGTGGAACCAGGGATATCATTGCTGATGTCAGATGGATCCTGGATGAAAACAGAGAATACCAGAAAGATGTTTACCTGTGTTTTATTGACTGTACAAAGGCATTCAACTGCGTGAATCATAACTAATTACGGATAACATTGCAAAGAATGGGAATTCCAGAACGCTTAATTGTGCTTATGAGGAAACTGTACATAGATAAAGAAGCAGTCGTTCTAACAGAACAAGGGAATACTGCGTGGTTTAAAGTCCAGAAAGGTGTGCGTCAGGGTTATATCCTTTCGCCATACTTTTTTGATCTGTAGGCTGAGCAAATAATCCGAGAAGTTGGACTATATGAAGAAGAACGGGACTTCCGGGTTGGAGGAAGACTCATTAACAACCTGCATTATGCAGATGACACAACCTTGCTTGCTGAAAGTGAAGAGGACTTGAAACACTTACTGATGAAGAGCAAAAACAACAGCCTTCAGTATGGATTACACCTCAACATAAAGAAAACAAAAATCCTCACAACTGGACTTCTAAGCAACATCATGATAAATGGAGAAAAGATTGAAGTTGTCAAGGATTTCATTTTACTTGGATCCACAATCAACGCTCATTGAAGCAGCAGTCAAGAAATCAAAAGACACACTGCATTGGGCAAATCTGCTGCAAAAGACCTATTTAAAGTGTTAATAAGTGAAGATGTCACCTTGAAGACTAAGATGCACCTGACCCAAGCCATGGTGTTTTCAATCACCTCATATGCATGAAAAGCTGGACAATGAATAAGGAGACCGAAGAAGAATTGATGCCTTTGAATTATGATGTTGGCAAAGAACATTGAATATACCATGGACTGCCAAAAGAACAAACAAATCTATCTTGGAAGAAGTTCAGCCAGAATGCTCCTTAGAAGCAAGGATGGCGAGACTTTGTCTTACATACTTTGGACATGGTATCAGGAGGGATCAGTCCCTGGGGAAGAACATCATGCTTGGTAAAGTAGAGGGTCAGCAAAAAAGAGGAATACCCTCAATGAGATGGATTGACACAGTGGCTGCAACAATGGACTCAAGCATAACGATTGTGAGCATGGCGCAGGACTGGGCACTGTTTTGTTCTGTTGTACATAAGGTTGTTATGAGTTGGAACAGACTCAATGGCACCTAACAACAACAACAATCTATAAACATGGTATGTTGTTAGTTGCTGTCAAGTCGACTCCAACTTATTGTGACTTTATGTATAACAGAAGGAAACATCGGTCTTGCGCCATCTTCACAATCACTGGTATGCTCAAATCTATTATTGTGGTCACTGTGTATTTTGAATGCCTTCCAAACTATGGGGCTCATCTTCCAACACTACATTGATCGATATTCTTGTGATCCATAAGATTTTCACTGGCTAATTTTTGGAAACAGATCATTGAGCCTTTCTTCATAGTCTTAATCTGGAAGCTCCGTTAAAACCTGTCCACCATGAGTGACCCTGGTGCTGACATAGGTTCCAGCATCATAGCAACACAGAAGCCACCACAGTATGACAAACTGATAGACAGGTGGTGGAAACATCCTAATTACCCGTTACCATAGAGTTGATTCCTGACTCACAGCGACCTTATAGGACAGAGTAGAACTGCCCCATAGGGTTTCCAAGAAGCAGCTGGAGGATTCAAACTGTTGACCCTTTGGTTAGCAGCCCAGCTCTTAATCACTGTGCCACTAGGGCTCCAGAAGCATCATATACCTCTCCATTTCTTTTGGCAATGTTTTATACTTTTTATTATATAAATCTTGAAAATATTTTGTTAAAGGTATCTCTAGTTCATGTTTTTGGTGCTATTACAAATAGAATTATTTTATTAATTTCACTTATCACTTATTTTCTGTATATTTATTGCTGTATATTGGTCTTATATCCTGTCACCTGGCTAAATACATATATTAGTTCTAGTAGCTTTTTCCCAGATTCTTCTATTCTAGTATTTTCTACATATACAATCATGTCAACCGAAAATATACTATTACCTCTTTCCTTCCAAATCTGTATGCCTTATATGTATTTTTCATTTCTTAATGCATTTTTTAGGATCTTAAGTACAATAACAAATACAAGTGTTAAGCATGGGCATCTTTGCCTTGATCCTGATTGTCAGGGGGAAGTATTCAATCTTTCACCATTAAGCATAATGTTGACTATAAATTTATTATAGATATTCTTTATCAATTTGAGAAAGTTCTCATCCTAGTTTTCTGGGAGTTTGTGTCATGAATGGGTTTTGAATTTTGCCAGATGTACTTTCTGCAACTATTGAGATCATATGGGTTTTCTCCTTTATTCTGTCAATATATTGAAGTACATAAATTTATTTTCAAATGTTAATCCAACATTGCATTCCTGGAATAAATGCTACCTGATCATGATGTATTATTCTTTATATATTATTGTCAGATTCTACTTACTTAAATATTACTAAAAAATGTTTTGGCAATTAATTTTTAGGGATATGGGTCTATAAAACCCACTACCATTGAGTCAATTTTGACTTATAGTGACCCTACAGGACAAAGTAGAACAGGCCTATAAGGTTTCCAAGGCTGTAAATCTTTACAGAAGCAGACTGTCACATCTTTCCCCCATGGAGTGGCCGGTGGGTTTGAACCACCAACCTTTTGGTTAGCAGCCGAGCACTTTAACCACTGTGCTACCAGGGCTACTATAGCAATGGTCAAAATGTGGTCCTGGCCCAGGACCATCTGGGACTTTGTTAGAAGTGAAAATTCTCAGGTCCACTCAATGCCCAGCAATATGTATTTTAACACATGCTCCAGTTTTTAGTTTTCTTGTAATATCTGATTTTGGTGTCAAGGTACTGCTGGCTTCATAAAATGAGTTCAGAAGTGTTCCCCACTCCTCTATCTTCTGAAAGAGTTTGTGTAGGATTGGTACTATCTTTTCCTTAAACATCAGGTTGAATTCAGCTTCTGGACTGGAGTTTTCTTTCTCGGATAGATTTTAAATATGAATGCAAATTTTAAAAGTGATATAGGGCTACTTACATTTTCTTTCTTTCTGAAACAGTTTTGCTGGTCTTTCAAGAAAGTTATCTATCTCATCTAAGTTGTGAATTTATTGGCATAAAATTGTTTGTAATATCCCCTTATTATTCCTTTAATATATGTAGGATCTGTACTGATGACCTTCCTTTTGATCGTGCTATTAGTCATTAGTGTTTTTTCTCTTTTTTTCTTCATCAGTCTTAGGTAGAAGTTGATTAATTTTATTGATATTTTCAAAGTACCAGCTTTTGGTTTCAATGATTTATTCCATTATTTCCTGCTTTTTATTTCATGGATTTCTACTCTTACCTTAATTATTTCCTTTCTTCTTTTTAAATTGGGCTTCCTTTTTCCTTAAATATTTTTCTTTGTCTGCTTTTGGTGTCAAAGTGAAACTGGCCTCATATAAAATAAGTTCAGAAATGTTCCCTCCTCCTCTGTATTCTGCAAGAATTCATGTAGGATTGGTAGTTTCTTTCTTAAATATTAGGTAGAACTTACCAGTAAAGTCTCCTGGGTCTGCAGTTTTCTTTTTTCTACCTGTTCAATTTTTTTCTAGCTCCTTAAATTGGAAGCTTAGATCATTGATTTTTAGAACTTGTTTTCTAATATATACATTTAAAGCCATAAATTTTAAAGCTATACAGCTCTGAGTACACTTTTAGCTGTATTCCATAAATTTTGATATTTTGTGTTTTCATTTTCATCCAGTTCAAAATATTACCTAATTTCCCTTTTGATTCCTTTCTTGATCCATAGGTTATTTAGAAGTGTTTTGTTTAATTTCTAAAAATTTGAAGAATTTAAAGAGTTGCCTTTGTTATTAATTTTTAAATTTACACTTTGGTGGCCATAGAACACACTCTGTATGATTTCAATCCTTTCAAATGCATTGAGGTAGATATATATATATATATAAAATATATATACATATATTTAATTTTATTGTGCCTTAGGTGAAAGTTTACAGCTCAAGTTAATTTCTCATTCAAAAATTTATACACATATTGTTTTATGACACTGGTTGTAATCCCCCACAATGTGACAGCATGCTTCCCCCTTCCCACTCTGGGTTCTCTGTGTCCATTAATCCAGTTCCTGTTTCTTCCTGCCTTCTCGTCTTGCTTTTGGGCAAGAGTTGCCCATTTGGTCTTGTATATTTGATTGAACTAAGAAGCACATTCCTCAAGTGTGTTATTGTTTGTTTTATCAGCCTGTCTAATCTTTGTCTGAAAAGTGGGCTTCAAGAGTGGTTTCAGTTCTGGGTTAGCAGAGTGTCTGGGGGACATAGTCTCGGGGGTCCTCCAGTCTCTGTCAGATCAGTAAGTCTGGTCTTTTTTCATGAATTTGAATTTTATTTTACATTTTTCTCCTGCTCTGTCCTGGACTTTCTGTTATGATCCCTGTCAGAACGGTCAGCGGTGGTAGCTGGGCACCATCTAGTTCTTCTGGTCTCAGGCTGGTGGAGTCCCTGGTTCATGTGGTCTTTTAGTCCTTTGGGCTAATATTTTCCTTGTGTCTTTGGTTTTCATCATTCTCCTTTGCTCTGGATGGGATGAGACCAACAGATGTATCTTAAATAGCTGTTCACAAGCTTTTAAGACCCCAGAAGCTACACACCAAGTGGGATGTAGAACATTTTCTTTATGAGCTATGTTATGCCAAATGCCCTAGATGTCTCCTGAGACTATGGTCCCCAGCCCTCAGCTCCAGCAACCTCAGCCCCTTGGTCTCTCAAGGTGTTTGGATGTGTCTAGGAAACTTCTATGTCTTTGCTTTGGTCAAGCTGTGCTGACTTCTATATTGCGTGTTGTCTTTTCCTTCACCAAAGTTGACACTTGTCTACTATCTAGTTAGTGATTTCCCATTTCCTTCCGTCTCCACTCTCGTAATCATCAAAGATTTTCTTTTCCTGTGTGTAAATCTCTTCTTGAGTTCTTATAATTGTGGTTTAATACAGTATTTATCCTTTTGTAATTGACTTATTTCACTCAGCATAATGCCCTCCAGATTCATGCAAGTTCTGAGATGTTTTGCAGATTCATCACTGTTCTTTATCATTGCGTAGTATTCCATTGCGTGTATGTTCCATAGTTTATCCATTCATCTGTTGCTGGGCATTTAGGTTGTTTCCATCTTTTTACTATTGTGAATAATGCTGCAGTGAACATGGGTGTGCACATGTCTATTCATGTGATGGCTCTTATTTCTCTGGGGTATATTCCTAGTACTGAGATTGCTGAATCATATGGTATTTCTATTTCTAGCTTTTTAAGGATGTGCTATATCGTTTTCCAAAGTGGTCATACCATTTTACATTCCCACCAGCAGTGCATAAAAGTTCCAGTCTCTCCAACATTTGTTATTTTCTGTATTCTGTCTTTTCTTTTTTTTTT
>NW_004444009.1:1457991-1459144 GCF_000243295.1 Trichechus manatus latirostris
AAAAAAAAAAAAAACAACAACACCAGCAGCCAACAAATGCCACCCAGAGAGCCAGCCAGTGCGGGCCGGTGCCCCCGGACAAGAGACTGCATCCACAGGAAGCAGAGGAGGCCGAGTGTGGGTGAAGAAGGGTGGAGAGTGGGAAAGCGTATATCACAAATTGCCGGCGCTCTGGAGCTCCTCAGGAGAAGCAAAGATGGCGCATGGAGCCAGGCACTTGAGTGAAAGGAGGTGGAGGTGGCGAGAAGCAAGTGAGAAATCAAAAGAAGCAGGAAAAAAAAAAGCAACACTAGCGCCAACAAATGGCACCCAGAGAGCCGCCTGCCCGGGCATGCGGAATCCAAGCAGCCGGTGCCCCCCAGCCAAGAGACCATGGCCGCGGGAAGCAGAGGAACAAACGAATAAAAACCCTGGGATCCCACCAGCGCAGTAGCCCAGACCGGGAAGCAGCTGCACACTCGAATGGAGCCCCCCAGCTCCCCAGGAAGAAGCAAAGATGGCGCCCGGAGCCAGGCACTCGAGCAAAAGGCGGGGGAGGCAGCAAAAGGCAAGCAAGAAATCAAAAGAAGCAGAAAAAAAAAAAAAAGCAACACCAGCAGCTAACAAACGGCACCCAGAGAGCCAGCCGGTCCGCGGGAATCAGAGGAGGCCAAGCGTGGGTGAAGAAGGGTGGAGAGTGGGAAAGCGCACACCACAAATCGCCGGCGCCCTGGAGCCACCCAGGAAGAAGCAAAGATGGCGCACAGAGCCAGGCACTTGAGTGAAAGGAGGGGGAGGCGGCAAGAGGTAAGCGAGAAATCAAAAGAAGCAGGAGAAGAAAAAAAAAGCAACACTAGCAGCCAACAAACGGCACCCAGAGAGCCGCCCGCCTTGGCATGTGGAATCCAAGCAGCTGGCACCTCCCAGTTAAGAGACTGTGGCTGCGGGAAGCAGAGGAGGCCGAGCCGGAGCTAAGAGGGGTGGGGGGTGGGAAAGCACACACCGCAAATTACTGGCTGTTTTGTCTCCCGCTGGACACTCCGTGAGGCTGCTTTCTCGTACCCCTGTTTGCTGGTCTCTGATAGCAGTCCAAGATGGTGGATCCGCACTGCGTTAGCTGGTAGGGGACCTCTGCATGAATCTCTCCTCGCTCTCCGTTCTCTGTCAGTTTTCT
>NW_004444009.1:1459782-1461724 GCF_000243295.1 Trichechus manatus latirostris
AGTTTCTCTTCTGGTGTTTGTGCATTGTTAATTATGGTTTATATACTATTTATGACATGTATTAGGGTCCCCAGTATTGTCACTGTTTTTTCTTCCATGATCTTTATCATTTTAGATTTTATATTTAGGTCTTTGATCTATTTTGAGTTAGTTTTTGTGTATGGTGTAAGGTATGAATCTTGTTTCATTTTTTTACAGACTGACATCCAGTTATGCCAGCACCATTTGTTAAAGAGACTATCTTTCCCCTATATAACAGACTTTGCCCTTTGTCAAACATCAGCTGCTCATGGATGGATATACATCTGGGTTCTCAATTCTCTTCCATTGATGTATTTGCCTGTCGTACCAGTACCAGGCTGTTTTGACTACTGTGGCTGTATAGTAGGTTCTAAGATCAGGTAGTGTGAGGCCTCCCACTTTGTTCTTCTTCATCAATAATGCTTTACTTATCTGGAGCTCACATTGGGGTATTTTATGACACAGAATACGGTCTATATTATTGAATGTTCCATGTTCACTTTAAAAGAAAATGTTGTGTTATTATTGGGTAGCATGTTCTATAAACATAATCAGGTCAAGTTTTATGGCAGTGCTCTTCATGTCTACTACATAGTTACTTTTTTCTACTTGTTCCAAAACTGCAGAGAAGAAGTGTTGAAATCTCAGTTATCGCCTATAAGTTATCTCAGTATTTGCGTCATGTAGTTTTACACTCTGTCATTGGATGCAAATACATTTAGAATTTTTATGGAGTCTTGATGAATTGGCCCCTTTCATTTTTAAATGTCCCTCTTTGCCCCTGCTAAGATTCCTTGGTCTGAAGTCTACTCTGTATGATACTAATGTAGTCATTCAAAATTTATTATGGTTAATGTTTTAGTGGGATATATTTTCCATCATTTTAGTTTTAACCTGTGTCTTTATATTTCAGGTGGGTTTCTTGTTCACAAAATATAGTTGTCTTGCTTTTTGGTTTATCCAATCTTACAGGATGTCTTTTCTTCTCACCCTTGGGTACTACTGAATTGCTGTTGGGTAGAGTGTTCTATATGTTGTTAAGGCTAGTTGGTTTATAGTGTTGTTCAAGTTCTCCATTTCCTTACTGATCTTCTGTCTAGATATTCAATCCATTATTGATTCTGGAAAACCTCCAACGATTATTGTAGAACTGTCTATTTCTCCATTTAATTCTGTCATTATTTGGGGGCTCTGATGTTAGGTGCACAAATATTTATAATTGTATCTTTTTGAGAAATTGACCCTTTTATCACTATGCAATGCCCTTCTTTTTCTCTTGTAACAGATTTTGACTTAAATCTTATTTTTCTGACATTAGTACAGCCATCCCAACTCTTTTGGTTACTATTTGCATGGCATTTTTTTTCTATCCTTCAATTTTAATCTACTTGTGTCTTCAGGTTTAAAGTGTGTCTCTTGTAGACAGCATATAGATGGATCATGGCTTTTTTGTTTGTTTGCTTTTGTTTTTTTATCTGTTCTCTTAACCTTGGCCTTTGCTAGGAGAGTTTGATCCATTTACATTTAAAGTAATGACCACTAAGGAAGGACTTACTTTTTGCTATTTGCTTTGTGTGTGTGTCTATGTGTGTCTTGTAGTTTTTTGTCCTTAATTTCCTCCAATACTGCCCTATTTTGTGTTCAATTGGTTTTCTGTAGTCAACCATTTTGATTTCCTTCTCCTCTCTTTTTTGTGTCTATTTTTATGATATTTTCCTTGTAGGACAGGTCATGGAAGCCCCATAGACACATCCAAACTCCCTGAGGGACTGAATTGATGGGCGGAGGGCTGTGGGGACCATGGTCTCTGGGAGCATCTAGCTCAGTTGGCATGACACAGCTTATAAAGACAATGCGCTACATTCTACCTTGGTGAGTAGTGTCTGGGGTCTTAAAAGCCTGTGAGCGGCCATCTAAGATA
>NW_004444009.1:1462485-1486050 GCF_000243295.1 Trichechus manatus latirostris
CTACTGTTTCATGAGAAACTATTTGTTCTGTAAGCCTTCACCTGAAGTACAATAAAAAAAAAAATAAAAGAAAAAAAATCATATAAATTCCAGACCAGGGCCATCAATAATCAATTGAATTATTGAAAATACTTGAAAGAGCCTAGGTTCTTAGTCATTGTGCCGAGACACTTGAAACTGTCATGAAAAGACTACGTCTGTCTTCTCATTATGTGAGATGATTAAACATCTTTATAATTTGTGCAAAAAAAAAAAAAAGATATTTTCCTTGTACTTACTGTAGGGAATATATTTAACATCCTAAAGTTATAGAAACCTAGTAAAACTGATGCCCACTTAAGTTCAATAATATGCAAAAATTCTATTCCTATACTGCTCCTTCCCTCCTTTATGTTGTTGTTATCACAAAGTACATCTTTTTACATTATGTGCCCAATAACACACACAAAAATACCATAAGATTGGCCTCAATATATGCCCATGAAATTACCTTTACCAATGATTGGTTTTTTCATGATGCAGCTTGAGTTACTGTCTAGTGTCCTTTTCTTTCAATCTATAGGCCTTCTTTTAGCAGTTCTTGTAGGGCAGGTCTAGTTGTAAAGAACACCCTCAGTTTTTGTGTATCTGAGAAGGTCTTAATTTCACCCTCATATATGAAGGAAAGTTTTGCCAGATATAGAATTCTTGGTTGACAGCTCTTTTCTTTCTGTACTTTAAATATGTCATCCCACTGCCTTCTGGCCTCCATGATTTCTGAGGAGAATTTAGTACTTAATCTTATCAATTGTGCCTTTTATACCATGTTTCACTTTTGTCTTTCTGCTTCCAAGATACTCTATCTTTTGTTTTCAAGGCTGATTATAATGTGTCTCTGTGTGGGTCTCTTTGGATTTATCCTACTTGAAGTTTGAAGTTCATTGAGCTTCTTGTATGTGTAGACTCATCACCTTCATCAAATTTGTAGTTTTCTACCATTATTTCTTCAAATATTTTTTCTATCCCTTTCCCGTTTCATCTCCTTCTGGGACTCCCGTTATGCCTGTATTGGTTCTCTTGATAGTGTCCCACAGATCTCTTAGGCTCTGTTCATTTTCTTCATTCTTTTTTTATTTTTGTTACTGTCTTAGTCTGAGTTCTCTAGAGTAATAGAATCAGTTACACACACACACACACACACACACACATATATAGAGATAGTTACATCAAAGAATTGATTCATGTGATTGTGGAGGTTGACAAGTCCAAATTCTGTAGGCCAGGCAATAGGATGGTGACTCCTACCGGCTCATGTGATTGTTGGGGGCTGGTAAGTCCAAAATCTATAGGTCAGGTGGCAGACATGCATCCCAAGATCCATATGTCAAGCAATGGAAAGAGTGCGGAGTCAGGAGAAAGAGAGTTCTGCCAAAATATCTATTTATAGTCTGGAGGCAGAACACAAGGAAACTCCTTTTTCAACTGATTGATAGATTACATTACATTAATTGCATTATGGAAAGTCGTTACATTATATTAGATTGCATTATGGTACAGCAACTAGACTAGGGAGCACTGGTGGTGCAGTGGTTAAGAATTTGGCTGCTAACCAAAAGATCAGCAGTTTGAGTCCTCCAGCCAGACCTTGGAAACCTCATGGGGAAGTTCTACTCTGTCCTGTAGAGTCATTATGAATCAGAATCGACTCAACAGCAACAGGTTAACTATACTAGTGTTTGACCAAACAACCTGGAACCATAGCCTAGCTAAGTTGACACATAAAATTAACCATCACAGTCTACCCCTTGTCAACTTAGCACCCATATACATCTGCCTAAATCATATATAATCTCCAAATAAAGACAGCAACAAAGCTATATTTCTACCTAACATGATACAACTAACACGTGTACAACCCAAAACACACTAACCCCTTTTACATCTTACATTTTATGATAAGTAATGGGATAAGAGAGATAAGGAAAAAAAAAAGATTTTATTTTCTTACATATGTATGATGTTGTTAGCTGCCATCAAATCAGCCCCCGACTCATGGCAACCCTGTGCACAATGGAATGAAACACTGCCCAGTCCTGTGACATCCCCATGATCATTTGTGGATTGGACTGTTGTGATCCATAGCATTTTTCATTGGCTGATTTTTGGAAGTAGATCACTAGGCCTTTCTTCCTAGTCCATCTTAGTCTGTAAGCTCTGCTGAAACCTGTTCAGCATCATAGCAACACTCAAGCCTCCACTGACAGATGGGTGGTGGCTGTGCATGAGTTGCATTGGCTGGAAATCAAACCAAGGTCTCCTGCATGGAAGGCAAGAATTCTACCACTGAATCACCACTGCTCTGTATGTATGTGTGCGTGGATGGCACTCTTAAATTCCAGTTCAAAGGAACCATTGCTGAGCCTCCAGGTGGGAGCATTCCTCTGTTTGGAACCTGTAAAACAGCAGAACATTGGGTAGCAGGGATAGGAAGCAAAATTTTTGCGAGCAAGTCACTAGGGGTAATAGTGAGTGGTGTCACATTCATTTCCACCACTTGATTCCTGGACCTGTGAATCCTGGCTATGGGAGAAACAGCACCATATACTGGACACTGGTTTAGAGAATATAGTTTCCTGGAGAACACTGCCTCTTCCCTGCTAGTTATTGCCATCTACCTGGCACCATAATTAAGTCTTCAAAAGGCCATTCCACCATTCTGCCAAGCCAGCTGCTTCAGGATGATGGAAAACATGGTAAGACTGATGAATTCCATGAGCATGGGACCATCACCACACTTCATTTACTGTGAAGTGAGTTCCTTGATCAGAGACAATGCTGTGTGGACTACCATAATGGTAGATAAGGCATTCTGTAAGTCCATGGATGGATGGTAGTTTTAGGAGAATTACTGCATGCAGGTCAGGCTACAGGCTGGAGACTCCTGCAGGCTTGTGTCCTAAGATCCATAGGTGATGGAAAGCATGCAGAGTGAAGACAGAGAGAGAATTCTGCCAAAATATCTATTTAGAGTCTGGAGGCAGAATATACCTTAAGGAAACTCCCTATTCAACTGGTTGATTGATTATATTACATTATGTAAAGTAATTACATTGTATTATGGAACTGCAAATAGACTAGTTTTTGGCCTAACCACTGGGAACCCCAGCCTAGCCAAGTTGACATGTAAAATTAACCATCACAGTTCCTCAGATTTGGTAATTTCAACTGTCCTATCTTCAAGTTGTCTCTTTTGCCAGCTCAAATCTGTTGTTGAGCCTCTCCAATGGATTTTTCATTTCAGTTATATTTTTCAAGCCCAGTATTTCTGTTTGAATTCCTTTTATAGTTTCTATCTCTTTGCTGATATTCTTGCTTTATTCATGAATCATTTTCCTGATTTGCTTTAATTCTTCGTCCATCTTTTCCTTTTGCCTTTGAACATACTCAATACTGCTGTTTTAAAGTTTTCTGGTCTGTCCAATATTTGGGTTTACACAAGGACGATTTTTTGTTACTTTGTTTTGTACTTTTGATTGCGCCATCCTTTCCTGTTTATTTGTATGTCTGGTGATTTTCTTGTTGAAAGTGAGACATTTGAATACTATAATGTAACTCTGGAACTCAAATTCTTCCCCTTTCCCAGGGTTGTTTTTTTTTTTTTTTTTTTTTTAATTGTTGAAGGCTATAGTAGTTCCTCTGTGCAGTGACCTTCCCTATTTTTACGAAAACTGCCCCCCTGGATGTGTGTGGACACCAAGGACTCTCTTCCCTAGTCCATGCCTACCTAGTGTTTCAAAGGACATTTCCTTTTATTCCAGTGGGAAAACAAGCACATACACAAACAAAAAAACCAAATCTCTTAGTGTTTGAAAATTGGCTTTGTGCTGGGATTCTCCTTCAACATTTAGGCTGACTTGCAGTAAGCTTAAGGATCAACCCGTGGTGAAAGTGTCAGGTCTTCTTAGGTATTTTCTGTGCATGTGTTTTGCCCTAAACATGTGTGTGGCTTTCTAAATCTTCCAATATACCTGGTGCTTTTGAAAGCCATAATTTCCTAAAAAAACCTCTCACTCAATCTTCTCCTTCAGCCCTTAGGCATAAATTGTATGCTGCAATTGCACTGTTCAGCCCAGGTGGAAATGGAAGGTCATGGTCTTTGGGCATTGCCTACCACTCCCTCCAGCCTGCACCAGCTCTGAGACAAGTCACATCAAGAGGTGTGCTCTGCTTCAGTCCTTCTGGCAGACAGGTCCCAGACTAGCCTGAAAAGATACCCACAATGACCCACTAGTAAAGTCTGCTCTGCTCTCTTCAGAGCCAGAGATCAGGCCCACTCTCAAGGTCTGCTGCCGCCACCACTTTAAAATGGCCAAGCCATCACATGAATGAGGGGGAGGGGCATAGGCAAGTAGAAAAACAAAGCTTTCTAACCATTTAAAAGTTGTCTTTTTCTTGATCCAGCATTTACTTAGTTGCTGCAACCCTCTAATGCTTTTTTGAGTTTTTACAAAGTTGATTCTATCAATCTCTGGTTGTTTCCCTTGGTGATCCTGTGGTGGCTGGGAATGTGGAACTGCTCATACTTTCATCTTCCAGAAAGTTTCTGATATTCTTTTTGATTCAAATATTATCTGGGAGTGTGTTTCTGAATTTTCATGTATTTAATAGTTTTTCATCATTTCATTTTTTTATAATTTCTAATTCTATGGGATTATGATTAGAAAAGATGGCCTGTAAGACAAATATTTTCTTTTTCTTTGTCTTTCTTCTTCCACCTTTTCCTCTTCTTTTTAAGTTTAGGACTGTCTCTGGGGACAATTACATGATCAATTTTTGTGAATGATGTCTCACAGGCATATGAAAAGCATGTATATTCTTTTTTTGAGGCAATCTATTTCTTATATATTATCTAATAAACAAAATTCATTGATTATATTACTCAATTTCTCCAAGACCTTACTTCTTTGTTCACTAGCTATAGCCAATTCTAAAAAGTTTATTTTGTTGTTTTGCTCTACAATTGTATTTTTATCGAATTTTCCTTGGATTTCTATTAGGTTTTTGCTTTATATATTTAGCCGCTGTGTTTTTTGGTATAAGCTGATTTATGTCTTATTTTCTTCATAAAGTGTGCATTTTACTTTTATCTCATTTGATTGTTTTAACCTTAAATTCCATTTTGTCTCATTATAGTACTTTACTCCTATGTATCTATTTGTCCATACCTTTAATTTCAACATTTCTTTAAAACAATGTTTTAAGAAGGGTTTCTGCATTTTTTAAAACCCTAGCTGACATTCTCTGTCTTTTAATGAAATTTCAGTCCATTCTTATTTAATGTAGTGGCTGATATAGTTGGTTATATTATCTTACTCTTATATTTAATAGCGGTGCAGTGGTTAAGTGCTCAGCTGCCAACTGAAAGGTCAGTGGTTCAAACCCACCAGGCACTCCACAGGAGAAAGTTGTGACAGTCTGCTTCCATAAAGATGACAACCTTCGGAACACTATGGGCCATTCTACTCTGTCCTATAGGGTCACTATGAGTCAGAATCCAATCAACGGCAATGGATTTGGGGTTTTAGTTAATTTGTTTTTTCTTCTTTCCCTTTCCATTACATTAGTCAGTTTTATCAAACTACAATTTATTCACTTTTGTCTCATGCTAATTTGAGAGCTTTTTGTTCTTTTCAATTCAATTAATGGTTACACTCTTTACAGCACTAATAATCTTCTACTTTTATACACAGAGAAGAAGCCAACTATATCCCTGACTAAAATGTTCTATTCCCCACTGTTTCCCTATCCCACCCACAAATAAAACGAGACAGAATAGTTTCATTGCCACCTTCTTCACTCCTTCCACCTCTGCTACCTCTCCCCAGCCTCTAGGTTTTTCTGTGATAGTTTAGGATTCTTTTGTGCTAGAGTAATTTCAGAATTTCCCTTGCAAAATGTCTCTTATTTCAAGTGTCCTCATTTAGCACTTATATTGCACATCCCCAGACACTATGACAATCCATTGAGATTTAAACATATGTATATGTAGTGGGTGAAGAAGGAGGGGGAGGTAACAAAACTTGTTGTACACTTTTTCACCCTCTTTATCTTCATCATACCCTATCACGAGATCTCTGTTTAATTCATTTGCTCTTTAATTTAGAGTTCTTCGTCAAGCATTTTCATTAAATGTTATGTGGTCATGTGATCTTGGAATCCTGCATATTTGCAAATATCTTTCTTTCACCCTAATAAGTAAATGAGACCTTGGCTGAGTATCAGATTTTAGGTCACAGTCCTCTTTATTTGTCTGCCAGTGCTGTTACACTGCCCTCTAGTCTCCAGTGGTGCAGATTAAGAAGTCTGATACAAGTCTCATTCTTTTTACAGTGAGAATAACTTGATTTTTCTCTTTGGTGGTTAAATAAGATTTATCTTTAATCCTGGAGTTCAAGAATTTGACTAGAATATGCCTAAATATATTTTAAATCAATCATGGCTAGTACTCAGAGAGCAATTTAAACTTACACAATCAACACATTATTTAGCCCAGGATATTCTGTCCTATCATTACTTAGTGATGTATTGCCTTCCATTCTTATTTCTCTTTTTGGAACTCATTATCTGCATATTAGACTTCCTGAGGCTATCCCCAATTTATTTGTTTTTTTCTTCTCATGATGCCATCCTTTAATATTTTTCTTCTGAGCTTTGGGATATTTATTCCACTTGAACTTCCAGGCCATCCTATCCTATCCTGTACTTGTTTTTCTTAGGTGCCATCAAGTCGATTTTCCACTCATAGCGACACAGTAGAACTGCCCCATAGGATTTTCTAGCCTGTAATCTTTACAGGAACAGATGGCTAGGTCTTTCTCCCAGGGACTAAAATTCATTTATTGTAATTTTTTTTAGTTCCATATAACATGTTTTTAGTTCTAGGAAGCATTTTGGGGTACTGTAGTTCTTTTTTTTATAATTCTAGTTTCATATTGGTGATATTTACCATTAGTTTTTTAGCATATCTATTGTACTTACTGTAGATTCTTTTTCCTGTTCTAGTCCTGATTTTACTCCTATGACCTATCTGGGCTATTGCCTCCAATCTCTGCAGGGAGGTGGC
Organism: Trichechus manatus latirostris; assembly: GCF_000243295.1. Taxonomy (NCBI): domain Eukaryota; kingdom Metazoa; phylum Chordata; class Mammalia; order Sirenia; family Trichechidae; genus Trichechus; species Trichechus manatus. The sequence continues at coordinate 1,469,588 of NW_004444009.1, forward strand.
AAGAAATAATGGATCTAAGGGAAAGTAGAGAAGAGGCATGATTAGAACAGCTCGTCTTAAAACAGTTCCCCACAGCCACTCCAGCCACCAACTACTCCCACCTACCAGTTCAAAACACTTTCCATTTCCCCAGGGATTTTTCATGTTTGTGTGATTATTTCCTGGTTTCAAGATGCTTCCATTTTTAGTTTCTCCAGGGTTGATTTTGGAGGGAGGAGCCGATGCTAATTGGACATCCTGGCAGGAACTAGGGTGTGCTATTTTCAGTCCACAATGTTTGGAACTTGGCAGTTGACAGATGCAGAAATAAAACTCATGTTAAGAATTTTGGTCTTGATCCTAAGCACAATGAGGAGCGATTGAAGGTTTCATGAGCAGACTTTATTTCAAAAAGACTACTCTGGCTGCAATCTACAGAACAGGTTTTGAGGGAAGTTAAAGTCAAAACAGGGAAAGAGGAGGTTCTCATGGCTGTCCAGGTGAAATATAATGGTAGCTTACACCAAGGTGATGGTGGAGATGGAGAAAAGTGGATGAATTCAAGAGATACTTAGAAAGTAAAATTGCTGGAGCTTGAAGATAGACTGAATGTATGGGGAATGATAGAAATATTAAAGCTTACTCTTACATTGTGGGCTTGCATAAATGAATGGGTGTATTTATTTTGCTTGGGAGACTGAGAAGGAATTAATCACTGATTCAATTTTAAAAAACCAAAAATCCAAACCCATTGTGGTCAATTCCAACTCATAGCTACCCTATAGGTCAGAGTTGAACTGCCCCATAGGGTTTCCAAGGAGCAGCTGGTAGATTCGAACTGCTGACCTTTTGGTTAGCAGCCAAACACTCAACCACTGTGCCACAGGGCCCTGATTTTATTTTGGGCATGTAAATTTGAGGTGCCTTTGAAATATCCAGAAGAAATGTCAAGTAGGCAGCTGAGTTTATAGGCCTGAAGTTTAGAGGAGGCTAGAGATATGAGGAGATGACTCACACATTTATAAATGGATGAAGTACCTTGGGAGAGAATTCAGAATGTGAGGAGGAGAGGGGAACCTAGGAATGAGCCTTAAAAAAATCCAACATTTAATAGTTACATAAAAAGATGATTGTGGGACAGAAAGCGGGGAAAAAAAAGACTACACAAAGATCATAGAAGATAAAACTCCTTGAGATTATATTGTCATAGAAAAGTATCTTGTCAGAGAAGCCAAGGCAAGAGTGTTTCAAAAAGTGGGAAGTGGTTGACAGTGTTGAACTCTGCTGAGAGATCAAGATGAGAATTAAAAAATGTCCTATGGATTTGGTGACTTGGAGGATATTGGTATTCAGAATATGAACTCTCTTGGTGGAGAGATAGTGCAGAAAGTCAGAATGGAGGGGATTAAGGAGTGGGAGGTGAAGAAATGAATATAGTGATTATTAACAACTATTTTGAGGTTTGGCTGTCTCAAGGAAGGGAATGAGGAATGCGTTTTTTTTTTTTTTGTTTTTTTTAATGGAAGAGAATTTACCTTGTGTATAAGTCAATGGGAAGGTTCCAATTTAAAGAAAGAAATACAGAAGTGAAGGAGTAACTTGATAGAATAACATTCCTAAGAAGGCTGGAGGGTACAGAGTTCAAAGCAGAGATGGGGGAACTGGACTTTTTGTCAGCAGAACGGAAGAGAAGGATAGGCAGAGATATGGGACAACCTCAGAGTGGAACTTCAGGGGTATAGAGAAATGGCTGCTCATTTTCTGGCTGTTGAATGTTCTAGATTTTTAAACAATCTGTTACCTAAAATGAAATCTCAGTTCAACTCTACCTTATAACTAGTATCATTTCCTCTCAAATTCTTGCATTTGGCTGGCTGCTTGTCTATTTTCAGTGTGGTTTAATGCTACTGGTATTTTAATGAGACATAAGGAGAAGCTTCAAAGGATAGTTGCTAGTCAGACATCACAAAAATGACATTTCTTTCTGTATTCTCGGAGTTTATATTTAAATACTTAAGCCATCTGGAGTTTTACTACCACGTATGGTGGAAGTCTAATGCTATTCCTAAATTGCTAGTCAGTTATTCCCACATCATTTCAATTCAACAAATATTTAAGTGCCTACTAATTGATTTGTGTGATATGAAAAGTAAATGAAAAATAACCTCTTCCTCAAAGGCCTCGGTATCTAGACAAGGGTTAAGTAAATACACTAACGAATATGAGGCGCAACAAAATATGTGCCATGAACCCAATTATATTTTTGTGAGAATGTAAGAAATGCCTTTCTTGGACTCTTAAAGAGGACCAGATTTGATAGGTGACAAGAGAGAGGTATAGGTGTGGGAGAGGGTTGAGAAGAGAAAAGCAGCACAGGCAAAGGCCGAAGTGAGAAAATAAAGAAATGTCTTTTGGGAAACAAGGATGTAAATTAGGGCAATACTATGGTGGAAGGAGTAATGCTAAAGTGAATTTCTACTTCACTTTTAGTAGATAGTAAAACACAGAAAATTATTGGCCTGGAGATTGTTTGGGGCTTTAAAATGGCTGACTCAAGCTACACTTGAAGAGGTTTAACTAACTTGATAGCATGTAGGTTAGATTCATAGAGCAAAAAAATAAAAGAGAAGTTTTAGGCTTGCTACAAGATAACGAAAAGTTTATTAAAAATCAAGAAAATATATGAGGTTTTACATATAGAAAAATCTCAATAGACCTAAGTTCCTTACTGTCTCAATAAGCAAGGATTTTGTTACAATGATGATTAGAGCATGAACTGTCCTGCAAAACTCTTTCAGTAAATAAAATCTTTTATTGGCTTCTTGACCCTATCTTCTTAGCCTCCTCTGAGTGGAGGGCTAGATGGCATCAAAACTATGCCTTTGATGTGGAAGAAATGGACAAAACCCTTGGGGTAAAGAGCATAGGTAGGTAACATATCTCATTTTTCCTTCCCAGAGAATGATATGTCTTTGATGAGAAGAGTGAAGGGATTATAAAAGATTTATGGAGATTTAGTAGGGCAGTATTTTTGACTCTGAAGGGCTCAGAGAGGTCAACAGGCAAAGCAGAAGGCTGCCTCTGAGAGTAGGCCCCACGTTTAAGGGCAAATGTGCTACATGGGTTTCCTGATGTCCTTTTATGTTGTCTTGCCCAGCTTCCCAGAGAGAGGTTCATGCCCCAGGGCCTCCCTCCAGAGAAAACGCACAGGTGGCTGGAGCACGGTAGACAAGAGTTAAGGGTGAAAAAGAAGCCCATCTCTCTCCAAAAAACAACCGTCCCCCTGAAAAGGTCAGTCATGTTTCTTTTGGGAGTGAGGTCCCCTGACTGCTGCTTTTCTTAGGTGTTCAGAAACATCCATAGTTATGCACTCTGCTTTCAGAAGTCAGTGCATCTTTAAAGGAGGGCACGCAGCTTTTGCACAGTGCCCAATCAAGTTTCCACTTCACTTTGCTAATATCCTGTCCATTTGTACCCTTGCTGCTTCTTACCTGTGCATTAGACTAGGTTTCACTACATTCTCCCTTTTCAGAGTGACTTAGGAAATAATATCAGAGTTATTATTCCCTCTCCTTGAGCATAGAGAATGTGACCCAGCTGGAGCTGGACTCACAGGGGCTCACAAGGACTCACAAGGACACATCAACTGGGCCCTGAGGTATAAAGACAACAGCTAAGACAATCTTGAAAAATATTTTTTAGGGAAACTTTCACATAAAGCCGATCAAACAGAACACAAAAGACTTTCCACTCTTTATCTTTTTCTATTAGCATTTGGTAAATAGAAATTTGTTGGACCACTGAAGACACTTCTGACTGTCGTTACTGAAACCTGTACCAATGATTGTTAAGAAAGACAATTCAAAATGTAGGATCACAATTTCTAGCCAATCTGTGAAAAGGCTAAGCTTTCAATGGTTTTGCCCATTTGTAATGTTAATATATACTGATGGCTCTGTAACTGTTCTTTGACTTGGGCAGACATGGCTGTGGCAGCATGCTTGTCCGTTTTCCCATTTTTGTCTATTCTGTGATATTTCCTTGGACTCGGGCAGACGTGGCTCTGGCAACATGGCTGTCCGCTTCCCACTTTTGTCCTTTTGAATATATGCCGAATAAAACTTTCTTTTTGCTTTACTAAACTTTATGATGTTTTTCCCCTACAACAAGAGTTCTAATTCTGCCTCTACTTGTAAGAGACCCTTAAGACAAAAATGACAGGAAATTAAGGTTATTAAAATAACCTAGGTGGGTGGTGTTAAGGGTAAGGGTGGTAGATAGGAAGAAGTGAAAATGGATGCAAAATCTTTAGTGGAAAAAAAATAAGGAACCATGAATTTAGGGCCTAAAGGGTCTTCAGCAGAGATGCTAACTTATTGAAGAGTGAGGGTGTAGGGTGACTCAAATAGAACAGTACAACCCAAGTGCAAAAGGCACCACCTTCCTTAGAAGGTCATGGTCCTGGCTTTGAGTACCCCAGTGCACAGGGTTCCTTGAATCAAGAATGCAGGGCTGAGGCTTCTGAAGAGTCCTCTGCAGCACTTTAGGTGTTGAAGGCCTCAAAGCAACAGAAACCAGCTGTTTGAGGACAATCAGCCAAGAGTGAGACTTCATGCACAGACACATGAAAAGCTACAAACTATGCAGTCTTCCCCTATGACTCTTTCTCTGGTGGTTCCTGGCCCCAAGCCCTCAGCAATACCACTAGTCTTTCTAGGCTGGCTTTGTGACATTTTCACAATTCCCTTATTTTTTGAAGCTGAATTGGGTTTGGTGGGTAGTGAAAAGGAGAGCCTCTGGTTTTTCTGAAGTCACATGACAGACTCTGGGCCAATGTGTTTCCTTCCAGATCTTGATGCTGAGAAGTGGGGAAAGAGGGGCAGGTGAGGGGACCATTAGTCTGGATCAAGAATCTCACTTCTCAGCCTCTGCCCCGCAGAGTCCTGTCTTTCTCAAAGCTTGAATAGGCCAAAGGTGCTTCCCTCTCCCAGAACTACCTTGTTCTCCTATTTCTCTTCGTTCATACAGCCTTTTCCTCTGTAAAGAAAGGAGTATGGCTGACGGGAAGAAAACTAGATTGAGGAGAGGGGAAAGAGGTTTGAGGCAATGGAACTGTTGGAGATGGAAATTTTATTATGCCTGTTATACAAATTGGGGCCCTGGCAAGGATTTCCCAAATAAGTCATGCATCCCTGTATCACAGGTATGAAATCAAAGTAACACATCCAGGACAATCAATAAAATTCAAATTCAGAAAACAGAGTATCTCAGAGGCCTATCAGATCCTAATTCTGTTTTGAAATACTCTAGTACAATAGCTCTGGATAAGTCATATCTAATTAGTTGGTTGCTGAAGTCTGGATTTGATGCTGGGCCAATAAGACACCATCTATCTTGAGGAAGAAGATGTAGATTGTGAATGACAGACAGCAGCCTTGCTTCTTGGAAAGTAATATCTGATAAAAATGGTCAAGGAAGATATATTTCATCACTTTAAAATCAACTTTATCAAAACTACTTGTTCTCTAGTTTACTAATTACTGAAATAACCACTCCAGAAGTAGTACACCTTAATGCTCTTTCTTTGTATCACAAATACTTTCAGTGTTGTTAGCACTTACTACTGCTATCATTTTATCCTATGTATGTACCAAAACTCTTTTGACACTGCTTGAATTGTGCAAGAGTAGGAAATATGACTGCTCTAATAAGTTTTTACGGTAACTTAAATATCTTAAAAATCACCATTGAGTAAAAGAATTAATTCCAAATAACTAAGTAAAAAGATGGATTTCTGTATGATTACCGTGTTGTTGTTAGGTGCTATCAAGTCAGTTCCAACTCATAGTGACCCTATGTACAACACTGCCCAGTCCTGTGCCATCCTCCCAATTGTTGTTACGCTTGAGCCCACTGTTGCAGCCACTGTGTCAATCCATCTCCTTGAGGGTCTTTCTCTTTTTCAGTGACCCTCTACTTTACCAAGCATGATGTCCTTCTCCAGGGACTGATCCCTCCTGATAACATGTCCAAAATACATAAGACGTAGTCTCACTATCCTTGCTTCTAAGGAGCATTCTGGCTGTCCTTGGGGCTAGTTCAGCTTCTTCTAGTGATTGTGGAGTCAGTGCAATGACACAGTGGCTGCAACAATGGGCTCAAGCATAACAATGATTGTGACGTTGGCCCAGGACCAGGCAGTGTTTCATTGTGTTGTAGATAGGGTTGCTATGAGTCCCGCTCGACGGCACCTAAGAACAATAATAGTTTAGACAACACAAACTTAGTCAGCGAGAAAGTCATTAGTAGAAAATACTAGTCTAGCAAAACTAGATATGACCTAATGGTCAAAATTAATTTCATATTGTACCTTAAAAATACATCTACTATGTTCAGAAACAAAATAGTTCACTTCTTGTTTGTCTGCTTATTTGTTTGTTCAAGTTAATTGTTTATTTAGTGAACAGAGTAAAGTTCTTAAAATTAGTCCTTGGTCTACAGGCCTGAAGAATCTCTACAGTAGTAATGTGAAAAAGCTTCAACGTTATCAAATGGCTATTGTTCAATCACTCTTCATATAACTTTTAATGTAGCTGTTGGCATCCAGAAATTTTTTTTTTAACTTTTTAATTTTTTTTTTGTATCAGATTATTTTTTACTGTTGTAGTTTAAGCGAAAGTTTACAATTCAAGTTAGTCTCTCATACAAAAATTTATACATAAATTGTTATGTGACCCTAATTGTTCTTCCTATACTGTGACAGCACACTCCTGATTTCCCATGTCCATTCAACCAGCTCCTAACCCTCTCTGCCTTCTCATCTCACCTCCGGACAGAAGCTGCCCATTTAGTCTCATGTATCTACTTGAGCTAAGAAGCACAGTCCAGTCCAATCTTTGTCTGAAGAGTCGGCCTTGGGAATTGTTTAGTTCTGGGTTGACAGAGTCCGGGGACCATGTCTTCCAGGGTTCCTCCAGTCTCGGTCAGAACATTAAGTCTGGTCTTTTTACTAGAATTTGAGTTCTGCACCTCACCCTTCCCCTGCTCCATCAGGGACTCTCTGTTGTGTTCCCTGTCAGGGCGGTCACTGTTGGTAGCCGGGCACCATCTAGTTCTTCTAGTCTCATGCTGATGGAGTCTCTGGTTTATGTGGCCCCTTTGTCTCTTAGGCTAATATTTTCCTTGTGACTTTGATGCTCTTCATTCTCCTTTACTCCAGGTGAGCTGGGACAAACCGATGCATCTTAGATGGCCACTTGCTAGCTTTTAAGACCCCAGATGCCACTCACCAAAGTAGGATGCAGAATATTTTCTTAATGAACTTTGTTATGCCAATTGACCTATATGTCCCCTGAAAGCATGGTCCCCAGACCCTTACCCCTGCTATTCTGTCCCTCAAAGTGTTTGGTCATATTCAGGAAACTTCTGAGCTTTGGTTTAGTCCAGTTGTGCTGAATTCCCCTGTAGTGTGTGCTGTCCTTCCCTTCATTTAAGATAAATCTTGTCTACTATCTAGTTAGTAAATAACCCTCTTCCTCCCTTCCCACCCTAGTAACCATCAAAGAATGTTTTCTCTGGCATCCAGAAATTCTTCAATGTGTTTATCTCCTTGGATATGGACAACTTAGAAAATGATTCTTGTTTTTTGTCTCACTGAAGAGCGGCAGAGTGAAAAGCGTGGCAGGTGAGGGCCTGGCCTTGGATTAAATACTGATATCACAAAATGCAACACATTTTCCCTTTTGAGCTAGGGCAGAGCATACCAACAGCATGACAAAAGGATACATGTAAGTCGGGATGCCTTTTGCAGCCAAATGTTTCCGAATAAGTCGCTCAGTACCATACCAGTTAAAACCTTTCGTGGCATGTCCAATGCGTGGAAGGTGGACACTTGCTATTAAAAAAAAAAAAAAAGAATAGATGATGATGTCTTCATTCATCAAAAATTGATTGATAGGTATAAACTGTACATAGGAGGAAATAATCTATACTCTCAGATCACTGTGTGGTTTCCAGTAGACAAAATGTGTATAATCATGGACAGTCCTGCCCAAAATATCCGATTACAATGTCAAAAAATATTCTGGGGAGCAACTGTGATGGGGAAATATTAAATATTTCTGTTGGACACAAGGACTCATGGGCTTTGGAAGTAAGTCTAGGTACAGGGGAAATAGAATATGATCAAAGTTAGGAACATAATTAAAATAGGTAAAGATTCTTTAACAAGTCAAGCCATTCAACCAACTCTGAAGACACACTGGGTTTGGAAACAAAATTAAACTTTTTGGTTTTTGGCAGACAACTGTCTGCTAATGTGGGCTGTGACTCTCCAAGAGGGGATGCAATAAACAGCATTTCCCAACTGCATCTGACCAGATTCCTTCATCTCTAGTCATCTGCTTCCTCACCTGTAAAATCATATTACAAATACCCCAGTGGATGGAGAAGGTCCCCAGGGATAATGGATATGAAAGTGATCTGGAAAGGAAAAAGGGATATACAATATGCAAGATGATGTGGCTTTTACTTCTGTCATCTCTTAGACTGGGGTTAACCTTTACCATGCACATTGAATGGAGTTCTGACATTTCTCACCTCCTGAACGGGTAACCACATCCTATGTCTATGCACATGACTGAAACAGGAATACATCTACTCCTGGGCACAGATGGAAGAGGTTACCTTTCTTTTTCTTTGCTGCTAAAAATATCTTCTTCAGGCCCTCTTCTAGGGCTGCCATCTTAATGCCAGACAGGACATTGGCGTGATCACGGTGCTGAGCCACAATCAAGGCCAACTAGGAAGAACAACCATTGGATGATTGACATGACATTAAATGGCTACATGTCAATTAGACAACCTGCCCATTGAGGAGGAGCAAGCAGTCCCCCCACAGACACTGCCCTTTGCGGGTCACTCTGAGCTTTGACTCCATCTCCTTTGGGTGCTCTGGCTGAAAAATCATGTCTTACCAAATATATGATTTCGCACCCCATCATAATTGTCTTACCTTATTTTGTGGTAATTTTATGTAGGCTCATCTTTCTAAGATACATAAAACAAGAGTACAAAATAAACTGGGCTTTCTAAATGCTCTCAAACGTAAAGAAAGAATTTTTCAGAGACTTAGGGACAGAAGAACTTTAAAGGTATTATACTCTAGACCTCTAACTGATGTTTGTGTCAGCACCGTAACACCAGGACAAGCAGTCATTTGATATCTATTCAAACAATTCCCATGAGGAAATAATGCCAAATATCAACACCTTGTGCTATGTCTGCTAACCAAAAGGCTGGCAGTTCAAATCCACCAGGCATTCCTTGGAAACACTATGAGGCAGTTCTACTCTGTCCTATAGGATCGCTGTGAGTTGGAATCAACTCGATGGCAACGGGACGGCTCCTATTCTAAGTGGGGTAAAGCCAGGCAGAGTATCAAAGGAGCTTTTGGGAGTAACACTACTATGGTTACACAGCAGACATGGTGTTTTACTCAGTGTGCAGTTTTCCTGAGTCACTGGATTCTGAGCTTCTTATGCACAGACACTATAATCACTTTCATTTTATATCACATTTTAGAAATTACTGAATAAATATCGAACAAACAGAAATCGCTTTGTTGTGAGCCATGCAGGCCACCAATCTCAAGAGAATGATCCTCTCTTTCAGTTCACTTTCTAAATTTCTTCTTTTTTAAGTCAATAAGGTTTGGCTCAAATTTAGAATATGAATCCAGGCCTTGGAGACAGCCAAGTAGGTGTAGTAAATAAAACTCATTACAGGAATCCAAATGACAGGCAAGCGGGAGCTACTTAAGATGCAAAGGGAAAATTCTGATGTAGGCAGAGGGAATATGGATTTATTCTTCCTCTGCTTATGGCTAGCTAGAAAACATGATCTTTCATAAAGCTTTTCATGTAACAACGGATCAAACCCTCAGTTTTGAGCCATATTTTCTTATTCAGTAAATGTTTATTGAGTATTTTCTATGAGCCAGTACTGTGCTAGGTATTGAGGATAAAAAGGCAAATAAAACAGAGTCCCTGCACTTAGGGGGATGCATAATCTAGGTGAGCAGAGGGAACAAGGGAGTGGAGGACAACACTCCAGCTACTGGGATAGACGGACGAAGCATGGACAGAGGCAGCGAGTGGAGGCTGAGGCCCACCTGCTAGAGGCCAGTGGGGCAAGAGAGGTTTCCTGAGAAGGTGAGGTGAGCCAAATTTCAGTGTAGATAAGAGATTTGCTTTTTACTTACCAAATCTTGCCCTTTGTTTCTTGACTCTTTATCATCAATAGGAAATAAAAGGACACCTCCCAAACTCAAGTCTGAAGTAAAATAAAAAGGAGAATAGAAAGAACATTAAGTTCACTAAAGATCACTGAAAGGGACTGTCCGAATCTTCTTTATAACCTGCCTTTTCCAAATCCAATTACTGTTCAAGCCCCACCCTTCCTTTCTTCATAATCTTTCATAGCTTTTCCTCAGTCTCCTGGCCTCAGTTACCGACTTAGCCCAGCATCTCAAACATTACCAACAAAGCACTCCTGCAGGCATTGAGAATCAATGCAAAAGACAGGAGGAATCTAGGGGGCTGGGAGGGCACTGTGAGCTTGAAATTCCTTTGGAGGCTTTATATTTGTTTTAAATCATTCAAATATTGCGTTCCACTACACCTATATCTATTTATATATCTCCCCACCCCAACCAAATAAAAAAAAACCTGTTGTCATCGCCCTGGTGGCACAGTGGGCATTCAGCTGTTAACCAAAAGATTGGCAGTTCGAATCCACCAGCCGCTCCTTGGAAACCCTATGGGGCAGCTCTACTCTGTCTTATAAGGTCACTATGAGTCGGAATTGACTCCATGGCAATGAGTTTATCTAAATCAAATCAAACTGATGCTCTAGGAAAATGTGCTAGTTTAATTCCATGGCTTTGCATACAGTTTGAACCTTTTGCCCTCTCAATCCACCCCACACACCCTAGTCTTTTAAGTCATTCTATAACACTGGCTCTGCTATGTCATTCTTCTGCTCAAGTTTCTCATATGACTAGCAATTACCCACTGGATAAAGTCCTGCTTAGAATGACATCTCCTTGGACAGACATGTACGGTCTTCCATGATGTGGCCCAAACCTCCCTTTACAATCCTATTCTCCTCCACCATTCCTCAGCGTAAAGCCTTTACTCTGACCTGCCTGGCCTATGCATCATTCCCCAAACACATTAGCTGTGTAATTGCCTGGGTAATTCAATAACCATATACAGGAATGGTAGTGTTGCGTGGATACCAAAAAGAATGAGACACGGTTAGGGATCCCCTTTCCAGTTCTCTTCACTTATTCAAAACCTCAACCATCTTTCCACACCCAGTATAACTTTTACCACCTCCATGAAGCTGTCCCTAGTAATTCTAACCCACAATGACTACAATACCCTTCTAACCTATGATAGCAGCTTCATCTACTTTGCTATACCCAATGTCAGTCCTTCTTAGAGAAGCGTGCACACTCCATTTGTTTTCTTATTAACCACTTATCCCTTAATTCTGTGCAGCCAGGCTTTAGCCTCACACTCTACTCAGAGTGCTCTGAAGTCATCTGACCACCTCAGGCCAAATCCATCATCACTTCAGTGTCTAGCACAGCAGTCTACTCTGCCTTCTTGACAACTTCTCCTCCTTTGTACTTCAAAATACCACATTCTCAAGCTTCTCATATTTTTCTGACGAGTCTTTCTGTCTCCGCTTCTTGCCTCAGCTCCAAAGTCAAGGTGTTTTCCATGTTTGTTCTCTGCCCTCTTGTTTCTCTGGTTTCAAACAGGGACTCCAGTCTGCATCTACAGTTCTGACCTCTCCTGGGTTGTCTGCTCTTCCAACTGACCATTGATATCTAGATCTGAGTTAATTATTTTAAATCTTATTAGTAAACCCTTTTTTCAGTAATTTGTTTTTACTAGAAATTGTATCCTCCCTAAGTCCTTACATCCCTTTCTACCTCAGAAAACTGGACTGCAAAATTAAGAAAAACCAATCTCTAAGAAATTTGGAGGGTCAAGGTCCTTTAGTCTCTCAAGTCTCCCAGGAAGTCATCACATAATAATTTTACTCCTCTTGCCACTTTGTGATTTCTACACTTAAAAACGGGGTATCCTTTTTCCCTTCACTCTGCCAAGGGAGGATACTGTTCAGCCTTCCAACTCCCCCTGGCACCAAACAGCTTCTTTTCCATCTCTGTGGCAGGTTGTGCAGCAGACTGCACTGACTTCACAATACAATCTCCTTTCCCTCAGCACCAAAACCAAACTCTTGTTGGCACTTTAATGGTGCATCTGATTTCTCTTCCACGGGTCTCCGACATTTTCATGAGATAATCCCTTACGAAGATGGGCTGAATTGGGCAAACAATGACATGATCTTCACGCCAATACTCTAACATGTATGTGGGGACTGACAGTTTTCAAAATACATGCACATTCACTAGCCTCAGTATAATCCCATGAGGTAGGTGAAACAAGTATTATTCATGAATTGCAGATGAGAAAACAGGCAATGAGAGGGCAAGGGACTGCCTCAAGGTCACATTACAGTTAGCTAAATGATGACAGAATTCACCCCAAAACAGCTTTTCTGACTCCTTCTCTAGTGCTTTTCAACTGACATGATACCTGTCTTCTGTCCTTTCCTCTCTTATTCTATCCTAACTCTTCCCTCTGCTTTGCTTCTCACCTTTCATCTTCCCAGCCAGCTCATATATTTTTCTTGGCTGTGACGATCGTGTTTCCAGAGCTGTGAATAAACCGCCTCTACCCCAGCGGCCAGAGTCATCTATAGAAGAAAGTCAACATTTTCATCTATAGGAAGCAAGTCCAGTCCACAATTAAAAAAATAAAAAGAAAAACAAAGACACATCAAATAGGCTTGTGGTAAGAAGGACTTTTCAAAAGGAAGAAAAAATATCTAATTTAAGAATATCATGGATTAGACTTTCCAAACATGTTTAGGTTTTCTGGAAGATGCACCTGGCCATAATAACAAGAAAGCATCTTAAAAATTGGTATTCTGCACGAGCAGGATCAATGTGGTCCATCTGTGATTCCTGGGAGATAATCAAGGAAGGATGGAGAGTAGATGTAAAAAGAACAAAGAGAGTATGTTGAAGCATTGGAAATGCAACAGTACACAACTCCATTTTACAGGAAAAGGAAAGGGTCAGTGACTTAGTCTGTTACTAACATAGCTGGTCAAACCCAGTGCCATCGGGTCAATTTCAACTCACAGAGACCCTATAGGACAGCAAGTGGTGGCTGGTGGATTCAAACTGTCGACATTTTGGTTAGCAGCCAAGCTCTTAACCACTGCACTACCAGGGCTCCACATAGCTGGTAGTACCTTGCATTTACACTTATCCACTCTTTTAATCACACTACAAATATCTGTTAGCAACTATTATGTGTAAGGTTCTGTTCTAGGCACGAAGACTACAGCAGTGAACAAAAACATTCCTGAGAGGCTGAGCCGAGATAGTGGAGTAGACGCTTCCAGTGGACCCTCTTACAGCAAAGACCTGAAAAAACAAGCGATTCAATTATGTATGGCAATCTGGGAGCCCTGAACATCAAAGGCAGAGTTGAGGAACCGGACTGAATGGCAGGGGGAGGGAGAGATGGTTCGGAAGCAGCAAGGAGTTGCCAGACCTGACCTGGTGAGAGCCTGAGCCCTTCAGGCCTGATCAGCTCTGGGGTGGGTGGTAAGGCAGGCAAGCAGCCATGCTCCGGAGGTGCGTTTTCCACATCAGGAGAGACCCAGCACCAAGACTCTACACGGCCACCCAGAACCAGTGAGAAGCAGCCCTCCATGTAAGATAAGTGCTTGCGTACGGCTTACCAAGTAGATCAAAAACACCTCCCTTAGGGAAAAACCTCTCTCCCATATACCTCCCCGCTTCCTGCTCTGCACTGGGTCCCAGACCAGCTTCAGAAATTGCCGAGTCTCCTGGGCTGGAAGTAGGATCCGTCACACGCCCGGAGCCATTCTCCTGCCTTGGAGAGTGAACAAATTAACAAACAGGAGAAAAAATAAACTGCCAGCTCCCCTAAGCCAGGAACCCAGGGTAGACACAGCTCCTTTGCCTAGGCACAGGTATAAGGGATCCACAGGCTTTGAGTGCCTTTCCCCCATGCATAGACTTGTGTGGGCCCATCTCAACAGTGTAGACCCTCATTACCACAGTACAACAGGGTATATACCGGAACTCTAACTTCAACTGTTTCAGCTGTGAAGTGGCAGGTTCTTGAAGGCTGACACTGCTCTGCCAATCAAGCAGGGTCTTCACCTACCCATATCAGGGGCCTGAGGACTGGTGGCTCCACCCATGCCAACTAGCCACCTGCAACGGGGGCCTATGAATATGAGGTGCCCCCTAGTCCTTACAGCCAACAGCATTAGGTGCTCATAGTCGAGCTGCAAAACCCACCCACCTACGCACTCTAGGGAACAGGGACACACCTTCCTCCTGGACACTCAGGGGGTGCCGTCAGCCCCCTGCTTTGCTCAGAGTGTGCCCCCTGCTGCTGCCAATTGCCTGTGTGTACACCAATCACCTATGCCTCTCTAGGACTGTTAAGTGAAAGCCTACACCACACACTTGGTTGCTATCTTGAGCTGAATCCATTCTGGAGGAGTGTGCGGACTCCTGAGCTCACATACCTAGTAACAGATCTAACCACTTGGTGACAGGACATTAGAGCTTCAAAGGTGCTAGTAATCAAACTAGCTCACGTGAGCAGCCTACTTGGGCATATCAAAACAAAAGAAGAAGCTAGGACACAGTAAGCAAACTAAAATAAATAAATATAATAACTTACTGATGGCTCGGAGACAACAGTCAATAACAAATCACATAAAGAGGCAATCCATGATGGCTTCAGTAGGCTCCCAAAATAAAGAATCTAGAAATTTTCCAGAGGAGGACACTTTCTTGGAATTACCCGAGGCAGAATACAAAAGATTAATATACAGAACTCTTCAAGAAATTAGGAAGGAAATTAAGCAAAACACAGAACATGCAACAGAGGAAATTAAAAAGATTAGAGAAGAGCATGATGACAAATGTAACAGCCTGCAAAAATCCATAGAGAGATAGCAATCAGAAATCCAGAAGATTAACAATAAACTTTCAGAATCAGACAACTCAATAGAAAGTTACAGGAGCAGAACTGAGATTGATGACAAAGCACCTGATACCAACTTATTTGAGGAAAAATCAGATAAAAGGATTAAAAAAAATGAAGAAACCCTATGAATTATGCAGGACTCTATCAAGAGGAATAACCTACAAGTGACTGGACCAGAATGGGGGTGGGGGGATAACAGAAAATACAGAGAGAATTGTTGAAGTTTTGTTGGCAGAAAACTTCCCTGATATCGTGAAAGATGACAAGATATCTATCCAAGATGCTCATCGAGCCCCACATAAAGTAGATCCCAAAAGAAAGTCACTAAGACATATTATAATCAAACTTGTCAAAACCAAAGATAGAGAATTTTAAGAGCACCTAGGGATAAACGAAAAGTCACCTACAAAGGAGAGTCAATAAGAATACGTTCAGACTACTCAGCAGAAACCAGGCAATGGGATGACATATATAAAGCCTTGAAGGAAAACAACCGCCAGCCAAGAATTGTATATCCAGCAAAACTGTCTCTCAAATATGATGGCAAATTAGGGCATTTCCAGATAAACAGAGGTTTAGGGAATTTGCAAAAACCAAACCAAAATTACACGAAATACTAAAGGGAGTCCTCCGATAGAAAATCAGTAATATAACAACCCAAGACTAGACAACAGGACAGAGTAACCAGATATCAACCCAGATAGGGAAGTCACAAAAGTAAATCAAAGCTAAAACACTGAAAATAGGGAAACACATGTCAATAAGTAAAAGATGACAACATTAAAACAAAAAAGAGGAACTTAAAAAATGTAGACATAGATTTTTCATATGGAGAGGAAGTCAAGGCGATATAAAGAAATAAAAGACTGGTATAAACTTAGAAAAATAGGGGTAAATATTAAGGTAACCACAAAGGAAACTAACAATCCTATACATCAAAATAAAAACCTAGAAAAACATAAAGAATCAGCAAACACAAAATCAACAACAATGAAAAAGATGAAAAGAAAATACATAAAGAAAAACAACTCAGCCCAGAAAGTGAAGTAGAACAAAGAAACTGTGAACAACACACACAAAAAAAAAAGACATCAAAATGACAGCACTAAACTCGTATCTATCAATATTATGCTGAATGTAAATGGACTAAATGCACCAATAAAGAGACATAGAGTGGCAGAACGGATAAAAAAACACCATCTGTCTATATGCTGCCTATAAGAAACACATTTTAGACTTAAAGACACAAACTAAAAATCAAAGGATGGAAAAGAATATATCAAGCAAACAACACTCAAAAAA
>NW_004444009.1:1486550-1496277 GCF_000243295.1 Trichechus manatus latirostris
AAATTCTACCCAATAGAATTCAGCAACATAGCAAAAAAAATAATTCACCATGATCAAGTGGGATTTATACCAGGTATGCAGGGATGGTTCAACATTCGAAAAACAATCAATGTAATCCATCACATAAATAAAACAAAAGACAAGAACCACATGATCTTATCAATCAAAGCAGAAAAGGCATCTGACAAAATCCAACACCCATTCATGATAAAGACTCTCAACAAAATAGGAATAGAAGGGAAATTCCTCAATATAATTAAGGGCATTTATATGAAGCCAACAGTCAACATCATTCTAAATGGAGAGACTTCGAAAGCATTCCCCTTGAGCACGGGAACCGGACAAGGATGCGCTATAACACCACTCCTATTCAACATCGTGCTGGAGGTCCTATCCAGAGCAATTAGGCTAAAAAAAGAAATAAAGCGTATCCAAATTGGTAGGGAAGAAGTAAAAGCATCTCTATTTGCAGATGATAGGATCTTATACACAGAAAACCCCAAAGAATCCACAAGAAAACTACTCAAACTAACAGAAGATATCAGCAAAGTTTCAGGATACAAGATAAACATACAAAAATCAATTGGATTCCTCTACACCAACAAAGAGAACCTCCAAGAGGAAATCACCAAATTGATACCATTTACAATAGCCCCCAAGAAGATAAAATACTTAGGAATAAATCTAACCAGAGACGTAAAGGACTTATATGATGAAAACTATAAGACACAACTGCAAGAAACCAAAAGAGACCTGCATAAGTGGAAAAACATACCTTGCTCATGGATAGGTAGACTTAACACTGTGAAAATGTCAATTCTACCCAAAGCAATCTATGGATATGATGCAATCCTGATCCATATTCCACCAGCATTTTTTAATGAGATGGAGAAACAAATCACCAACTTCATATGCAAAGGGAAGAGGCCTCGAATAAGTAAAACCGTACTCAAGAAGAAGTACAAAGTGGTAGGCCTCACACTACCTGATTTTAGAACCTATTATACTGCCATGGTAGTCAAAACAGCCTGGTATTGGTACTACAACAGATACGTAGACCAATGGAACAGAATTGAGAATCCAGACATAAATTCTTTCACCAATGAGCAGCTGTTATTTGACAAAGGTCCAAAGTCCCTTAACTGGGGAAAAGGTAGTCTCTTCAGCAAATGGTGCTGGCATAACTGGATATCCATCTGCAAAAAACTGAAACAAGACCCAAACCTCACACCATGCACAAAAACTAACTCAAAATTGATCAAAGACTTAAATATAAAATCGAAAATGATAAAGATAATGGAAGAAAAAATGGGGACAGTGCTAGGAGCCCTAATACATGGCATAAACACAATACAAACCATACGTAACAATGCACAAGTACTAGAAGAGAGACCAGATAAATGGGAGCTCCTAAAAATCAAACACTTATGCTCATCGAAAGACTTCACCAAAAGAGTCAAAAGACAACCTACAGACTGGGAAAATATTTTTGGCTACGACAAATCTGATCAGCGTCTAATCTCTAAAATCTACAAGATACTGCAAAACCTCAACAACAAAGACAAATAACCCAATTAAAAAATGGGCAAAGGATACGAACAGGCACTTCACCAAAAAGATACTCAGGCAGCTAACAGACACATGAAGAATGCTCATGATCATTAGCCATTAGAGAAATGCAGAACAGAACTACAAAGAGATATCATCTCACCCCAACAAGGCTAGAATTAATCCAAAAAACATAAAATAATAAATGCTGGAGAGGTTGTGGAGAGACTGGAACACTTATACACTGTTGGTGGGAATGTTAAATGGTACAACCACTTTGGAAATCGATTTGGCCCTTCCTCAAAAAGCTAGAAATAGAAGTACCATACGATTCAGCTATCCCGCTCCTTGGAATATATCCCAGAGAAATAAGAGCCGTCACATGAATAGATATATGCACACCTATGTTCACTGCAGCACTGTTCACAATAGCAAAAAGACGGAAACAACCTAGGTGCCCACCAATGGATGAATGGATAAACAAATTATGGTATATCCACACAATGGATTACTACGCAATGATAAAGAACTATGAAACGGTGAAACATCTTATAACATGGAGGAAGCTGGAGGTCATTATGCTGAGTGAATTTAGTCAGTCACAGAAGGACAAATATTGTATAAGACCACTATTATAAGAACTCAAGAAAAGGTTTAAACAGAGAAGAAAACATTATTTGATGGTTATGAGGGTGGGGAGGGCGGGTGAGTGTTATATACTAACTAGACAGTAGGCAAGAATTATCTTAGGTGAAGGGAAGGACAGCACACACTACAGGGGAAGTCAGAAGTCAGCACAACTGGACTAAACCAAAGCTAAGAAGTTTCCTGAATATAATCAAACACTTTGAGGGACAGAGTAGCAGGGGTAGGGGTCTGGGGACCATGCTTTCAGGGGACATCTAGGTCAACTGGCATAACAAAGCTTGTTTAGAAAATATTCTTCATCCTACTTTGGTGAGTGGCATCTGGGCCTTAAAAGCTTGCAAGCGGCCATCTAAGATGCATCAATTGGTCCCAACCACCTGGACTAAAGGAGAATGAAGAACACCAAAGACACAAGGAAAGCAGTAGCCCAAGAGACTTCATCAGCCTGAGACCAGAAAAACTAGATGGTGCTCAGCTACCACCAATGACCACCCTGACAGGGAACACAACAGAGAGTCCTGGATGGAGCAGGAGAAAGGTGGGGTACAGAACTCAAATTCTTGTAAGATGACCAGACTTAATGGTCTGACTGAGACGGGAGGTACCCCGGAAAGCATGGCCCCTGGATTCTCTATCAGCCCATAACTAAAACAATTTCCGAGGCCAACTCCTCAGACAATGATTGGACTGGACTGTGGGACATAAAGTGATACTCGTGAGGAGCGTGCCTCTCAGCTCAAGTAGATACAAGAGACTAAACAGGCAGCTTCAGTCCAGAGGCGAGATGGGAAGGCAGAGAGGGTCAGGAGCTGGTGAATGGACATGGGGAATCAGGGGTGGAAAGGAGGAGTGTGCTGTCACAGTATGGGGAGAGCAATTAAGAGTCACATAACAATGTATGTGTATATTTTTGTATGGGGTTGGGGGAAGATCCCTGCTCTCATGAAGCTTATTTTCTAGTGCAAAAAGAATAAAAAACATATGTAATATCAGGTGATGATATGCATAATAAAGTAAGGTAGGAATGGAGATGGAGATTAATAGAGGTGTGGGGATGGTGTCTGTTTTATATGAGGCAATCAGAGAAGACTTCTCGGAGAAGTAGACATTGTAAAAGACACCTGATGTGGCTATATGGGGAAAGAGGGCTCTAGACAGAAGTAAAAATTACAAAGGTCCTGCGGTGGGAACAAGCTTGAAGTTTTGCTTATTTTTAAAGGAGTCTCTTGCCTTATAGATGCTGCCTCATTTTCACTCTCTTAAAATCTTGTGAAGAGGGTAAGGCAGATATTATCCCAATATACAGATAAGGACACTGAGGCTCAGGGAGGTTAGGGAACTAATGAGACAGCCAAGAGCCAAATCCAAGTTTCCTGATTCAAAAATCCAAGCTCTTCTGACCACACAATACTGCACTGGGACCACCACCCAGGTCAGGGTTCTGCATTATCCTCACCAGTCTTGGCACTGTAAAGTCTGAGGGACCCACCCCTGCCCTGTACCACTTCTCATACCTACGCAGTGAACGATAAGCACGTCCTCAGTCCCAGCGTGGGGGTGGGTGACATCACCACTAATGTACTTGATGGAGGTCAGGTCTAGGTCTTGGTAATCCAGTTCAGCAGAGCTCTCATCTTCCCCATCCTCGGGGCCCTCTGGCTCGCTCTCCTCGAGAGGCAGGCAGAATGACTGGTAATTGTTGGACTCCCACCAGGCCATCCTTCAGCAGGCCACAGAGAAAAGGGAATTAACCGGGCCTATCACAATTTCCCCTTGGAGCACATTTTGTACTGCTACTCACAAACAATAAATGCCAAGTGGAAATGCAATTAGAAACTCACCCTGATTGCAGTTTTCTGCTTCTTTGTAAATAAACAAGAAGTCTTACCAATTAGCCTGTCTCATGACTATAGTTCAACAGTGTGGAGCATCCACTCCGTGTCTCTGTTTTTAAGAATACGACTAAAAGGGGTTGTTCAAATAAACTACTTTTTGTCAGACAGCTACGATAAAACCTTAACATTTTCTTGTGTCAACAGAATGTATCTTCTCTGCCTTAACAGGATTTTTTTCACCTAAGTAGACGAAAGCATTAAGGCTAAAGCTTAATCTTTTAAAACATATCCTATTGCCAACAGGAACTCAAGCTTTATAGATATTTTCTGCAATTTTAAAGTAATGGTAAACTGTGGGTTCATACAACAGTGAGTCTTGTATCAGCTGTGCCCCTCAGCTTGACCAGTGAATGATACAGACATACTTTTTCTTATGTTCAGCTTCTTCCTTTTCCTTCTTCTTCTCCTCTATTAGCCTCTTCCTCTTGGCTGCCGCCTCTTGTCTCTTCTTTCTTCTGTCCTCTAGCTCTTCTGGGCTCAGGATCTGCTTCCTTTTGGTAGAGCCCTCCACCAGGCCTGGGATGAGAGTCTGTAGGAAGAACAAGATCCATAACCAGAAAGGCCAGGGGCTGCCTGTTCCTCCAGGACTTTCATTCATCCCTAAAACATACACTGTACGGAAGCAGCACACTTAGTATTTCACAAAACATTGTATCTCCATGCCACCTTGTGTGGTGGGAAGAGGTGGCAAAGACACTCTGATATACTGTTCATATTACACATCTCATAGGAGTGGCAACCAGGACATCGTGCTCTAACCCCAATGAAAGCACTAGCAAATATGGGACAGCAAAATGCCATTTTGATTCATTTCATCAGGAATAATGCACTTCATACTTTCGACATCTTATCAGGACGGACCAGTCCCTGGAGAAGGACATTATGCTTGGTAAAGTAGAGGGTCTGCAAAAGAGAGGAAGACCCTTGATGGATTGACACAGTGGCTGCAACAATGGGCTCAAGCATAACAACGATTGTGAGGATGGCACAGGACCAGGCAGCGTTTCGTTCTGTTGTACGTAAGGTTGCTATGTGTCAGAAAGGACTCCACAGCACCTAACAAGGTACTTCAGAAAAATTAATTTTTTTTCTTGATTGAATGAATACCTTGCAGGATGCCATTTTAAGTTTAACCATTTTTAATGGAAATCTTCCTATGATGTGCTTCTTTCTTAAAAAATATTTCAACATCATTATTTTAATAATAGTAGCATTTAATGAGTGCACACTCTGTCAAACACTGTGCACATTACATATATCATTTATGACTGCCACCTTGTCTTGATGACACAGGGTCACAATTAACAAGAGCAGGGTATGGTATTTTGATGTAACATAGTGATCCCATCAGAGGTGGCTTGGATCGACAGGGCTGCTTTCACTAGCATTAAGCAGTAAAATACACTTTCCTTGCTAATGTTTTTCATGCCAACTTTTCATATAGTTTTTCTACTATGGTACAGTTATACTTAACATTTCAACAAATCACTTACAGGCTTATTTCTTAACAAATCACTCCTGGCATCATTTTTTTTTTTTTTTTTAGGACGACAGTTTGGCAGAACTTGTTCTTTTACATAAATAGTTCTTACATTGCCTTTATTTCGGAGTGACCGGCCCTCTTGACTGGTTTTCAACAGGGTTTTCTGAAGATTCACCAGTCGCTCAAATGATTTTCTGTCTTCCTTACTAGGCTCTTTAGAATAATCTTTACCTTCAAATAAGTACATATGGTTTTCTGAGAACATAAAACACAAAGAGAGAAATGTTACCTACTAAAGAAAAATGGATTAAGTCTATTCAAAGCAATAACTAGGGTGAACAAGAGAATCACAGCTTACATTCTAAATGGACTAAGAATAGCTTGTGATGAGGGTATTTCATTTCTGATCCCACTGACAATGATTGGTTTGGGTTTTACATGGGGACCCCAGATATTACTCGTCAAAGGAAAGAGCATCGCTTAGCCCTTTTACTCCATCCTTAGATGGTCTGTGAGTCTCTGCTGAATCCCTCCAACCTGCTGATTCTTGGTTTACTCATCACTCATTCATTCCACAACTATTTCTCGGCATAAACCTCACTGACATTAAGATCACCTAATAAAAGCTAACTGAGAACACATTTTTTTTTATTCCTAACACAATTTTAATACTCAACTCTTCATCCCCTTTTCTGTGATATTAAGGAGAACAAGTAGAGAATCTAAGAGAAAAATCCAAGAGATTTTCAATATTCTTTACAGATATCATGAAGCATTTTTTATGATCCTAACCATAATCCTGCTATAACTAACCCAATTTAAGAAAGGGAGAACTAAGGCTTAGACAGGGATTAAAGGATTTCCCAATTCTCACTTTCAATAAATAAAGAAGGCAGGATTTTCTGAATCTAAGATCTGTCTGCTCTTTTCAGTATGTCATTGTGTCTGTGAAAGCATGGAGAGATAACAGGTCAGCAAATAGTAATTATGGTAATAACAATAATGATAATAGTCTAATCTTGAGTAGCACTTTATGCTATCAGGCACATTCACATCTATTATCATGTTCGATTTTTGCAACTGTATAAAAGTAAAGCAGACATTAGTATTACCATTTTACAGATAAGGAAACAAAGGCTCAGATACGTTGGATGATCTACCACTATCATGAACCAAATTATAATGAATCATGAAGAGCTAAGGTTAGCAACCATTGATAGGAAAGATAATGATTTTAAATTGAAGTGTATTTAACAGCATATACTACCAAAAGAATGTATTTCACAACATTACTGAAATCAGCTTTAAGAATGTTTTCCCTGGACAGTATGAAAGCAAAACATTTTTGTTCTCAAGAGATCAACTGCTTAAAACTTGTACCCAAATCCAACCAGCTGTAATTCTAATTGGCATTTGCTAATTAAATCAGCAGGGGGCTTTCAATGAGGTGCTCTATCAACAAGTGGAAAAAAAATAAAGAGCTGAGAAGTGTCAAATATGATCAGCATATTTAGCTTCATAATGCATGCAATTTTCAACTTACAAACGTGCTTTTTAAAAAACTCTGGCACTCAAGATAAAGCAACTCTGTTTTTTATTTAATTTTGATTAGGGCTGCTGTCTTAGGCTGGGTTCTCTAGAGGCGCAAAACCAGTGAAGCTTGTGTGTGTATGCATATGTATATAGTGCATATATATGTGGATATATATGTACATTACATATATATAGAGATAGATTTGTTTCAAGGAAACGGCTCACGAAGTTGTGGAGGCTGGTAAGTTCTAAATCTGTGGGTCACACGTCAGGCTGGAGGCTTCTCCTGACTCATGTGGTTGCAGGGGCTGACGAACCCCAAATTGGCAGGTCAGACAGCAAGATGCTGGCTCATGTCCCAAGAATCAGAGGTCAGAGATTGATGAGTCAGATACAGGATCCAGTGAGAACAAGCTTTGCCAGAACATCTCTATATGCTGAATGCAGGCCACATCCCCAACAAAACTTCCTTTTTGACTGATTTGCTGCTCATATCAGATCACAAAATGGAGGATGATTATATAATATCTGCCAAACCACTGAGAATCATGGCCTAGACAAACTGTCACATAACCTTACCCTTCAAAGACCACCCTTTGTCAACTTGGCAACCTGTACACATCTCCTTAAACCATGCATAATCTCTAAATTAAAACAATTGTAAAGTCATAAATATAACTAACGTGATACAACTAACACACGTACAACCGAAAACACACTAGTCCTGTTTACATCTTACATTTTATAATAAGTAATGGAATAAGGGAGGGAAGAGAACAAACATATTTGGCGTGTGTGTGTGTGTGCGTGCACACACGCGTACATGTATTCATACACACTCATACACATATAACAAACAAGTAAGAAATACCAAAAACAATTACAGTCCCCATTTCTGCTACTGGGCACGAAGTCACAGGTGGTATTTAGAACTACCTTCTTTTACTACCCGTTCCATATTCCGTTTGCCATCAGCGAGCACCTCAGCCAGTCATGGTTCTTTGCCTGGTAGTGTAACCCAAACCTTCATTCCTGAAGGGCCTGGGCCATTAGTAGTCATGTCAGAATTTGGTTGCTGTAGTTTTCCATTGACTTTAATCACAGGACATGGTAGTACTAAGAGACATCCTAAGGGATCTCCTGTATTCCAGACATACTCTTATTTACCTCTATTATGTAATACCAACCTGATTTCCCCTTGGTAATCAGAAACAATCACACCAGCCAATATGGTAACTCTTCTTTGCCTGTTGATCCAAAGGCATGGGGAGCCCAAAGTGGCCAGGTGGCATTCTTAACTTCCAGTTCAATGGGATCAGTGATGTGTCTCAAGATAGGAGCATTCCTCCCTTTGGAACTAAGACCTCTAGACCCACAGAGCATAGGGTCGTGAAGACAGGAAGCAAAAATTTTGCGAGTGGGTCACTAGGGTAATAGTGAGTGGTGCCACTCCCATTTCCACCCCTTGATCCCTGGACCCATGAATGCTGGCTATGGGAGAAATAACAGCATAAACTGGGCACTAGTTTAGATCATATACAGCCTCCTGGAGAACACTGCCCCAACCCTGCAAGGTACTGCCAACTTGGTGGTGCCATAATTGTATCTTTAGAAGGCCATTCCATCGTTCCATGAAGCCAGCTGCTTCAAGATGATGGGGAGCACGGTAAGACCAGTCAATTCCATGAGCATGGGCCAAGTGCCACAATTCATTTACTGTGAAGGGAGCCCCTTGATCCCAAGGCAATGCTGTGTGGGATAACATGATGGTGGATAAGGTATTCTGTAAGTCCATGGATGGTAGTTTTGGCAGAAGCATTGTGTAGAGAGAAGGCAAATCCATGTCTATCGCAGTAAGGACAAAACACTGCCCTTTCCATGATGGAAGTGGTCCAGTGTAATCAACTTGCCACCAGGTTGCTGGCTGATCACCTCGAGGGATGGTGCTGTATCGGGGACTCAGTGTTGGTCCCTGATGCTGGCAGATTAGGCACCCAGCAGAGGCTGTGGCCATGTCAGCCTTGGTGAGTGAAAGTCCATGCTGCTGGGCCCATGCATAACCTCCATCCCCGCCATCATGGCCACTTTGTTCATGAGCCCATTGAGCTACAACAGAAGTAGTTGGGGAAAGAGGATGAGTGGTTTCCACAGAACGCGTCATCCCATCCACTTGATCGTTAAAATCATCCTCTGCTAAGGTCACCCTTCAGTGAGCATTCACATGAGACACAAATATCTTCACGTCTTTAGCCAATTCGGAGAGGTCTATCCACATACCTCTTCCGCATAAATCCTTGTCTCCAATTTTCCAATCATGTTCCTTCCAAGTCCCTGACCATCCAGCCAAACTATTGGTCACAGCCCATGAATCAGTATATAATCGCACATCTGGCCATTTCTCCTTCCCAGCAAAGTGAACAGCCAGGTACACTGCTCGAAGTTCTGCCCATTGAGAGGATTTCTCTTCACCACTGTCCTTCAGGGAGGTCCCAGAAAGGGGCTGTAGTGCTGCTGCAGTCCACTTTCGAGTGGTGCCTACATATCGCGCAGAACCATCTGTAAACCAGGCACGAGTTTCCTCTTCCTCAGTCAACTGATCATAAGGAACTCCCCATGAGGC
>NW_004444009.1:1503412-1530977 GCF_000243295.1 Trichechus manatus latirostris
TGCATAAATGACAACAGCATCGGAACAATAAAAGAGGGAATAAACAGTGTAGATATAGAACCTTCTAATGGAGAGGAAGTCAAGCGATACCAAGTAATAACAGACTGGTTCAAATCTAGGAAGACAAGGGTAAATTTCAAGCTAACCACAAAGAAAGTTAACAAACCTACTCATCAAAAGAAAGAAGAAAAACATAAAGTCTCGGTAAAAACAAAACCCACAAAAACAAAAGAAATGAAAAAAAATCCACAAACAAAAGAACTCAGCACAGGAGAGTAAGGGGAACAAAACTGGAGGACATTATGCTGAGTGAAATGAGTCAATCACAAAGGACAAATATTGTATGAGATCTCTACTGTATAACTCATGTAAAAGTTAACACACAAAAAGAAACAATCTTTGTTGGTTACGAGGGATGGGAGGAGTGGGGTGGGGGAACTAAATAGCTAAGTGGTAATTTTGGTGAAGGGTAAGACAGTACACATTACTGGGGAAGCCAGCATAACTTGTACAAGGAAAGGTCATGGAAGCTCCATAGACACTTCCAAACTCCCTGAGGGACCGGACTGCTGGGCGGAGGGCTGTGGGGACCATGGTCTCGGGAACACCTAGCTCAATTGGCATAACACGGTTTATAAAGACAATGTTCTACATTCTACCTTGGTGAGTAGCGCCGGGGGTCTTAAAAGCCTGTGAGCAACCATCTAAGATACTCCACTGGTTTCACCCCTTCGGGAGCAAGGGAGAATGAAAAGAACAAGATACAAGGAAAAGATTAGTCCAAAGGAATAATAGACCACAGCTACCGAAGCCTCCACCAGACTGAGTCCAGTACAGCTAGATGATGCCCGGCTACCACCGACTGCTCTGACTGGGATCACAATAGAGGGTCCTGGACAAAGCTGGAAATGGGTGTAGAACAGAATTCTAACTCACAAAAAAAGACCAGATTTACTGGCCTGACAGACTGGAGAAATCCCAAGAGTATGGCCCTCAGACACCCTTTTAGCTCAGTGGTGAAGCCCCTCCTGAAGTTCACCTTTCAGCTGGGGACTGGACAGCCTCATAAAACAAAACAGGACTAATGAGGCACAGCAGTCCAGGGACAAGGACTAGAAGGCAGGAGGGGACAGGAAAGCTGGTGATAGGGAACCCAAGGTTGAGAAGGGACAGTGTTGACATGTCATGGGGTTGTTAACCATTGTCATACAGCAATATGTGTACTGTTTAATGAGCCACTATTTGTTCTGCAAACCTTCATCTAAGGTACAAAAAAAAAAAAAAAAGAATTATCTATGTGAGATCAAATTGACAACAGCAACTCAAAGGGTTTGATGGGAAGCCTAGGGGTCAGTGAGTTGAAGATAATGGTGATGGAATAATTTGGAAAAGGATAGTGAGAATAGCAACATAACTGGAAGAATGTAATCGATGTCACTGAATTAATTGTACATGTAGAAACTTTCAAAATGGTGTAATTCTGGCTATGTATATTTTCACCAAAAAAAGGTCCTTAAGGTCGAGAAGGGAGAGTGTTGACATGTTGTGGGGTTGTTAATGAATGTCATAAAACAATATGTGTACTGACTGTTTAATGAGAAACTATTTGTTCTGTAAACCTCCATCTAAAGTACAATAAAAGAATTAAAAAATAAATTGATGAAGGTGGCTACACTAAATAATAGATTTTCAATGTAGATGAAACAGTCTTATACTGGAAGAAGACCCCATCTAATACTTTCACAGCTAGAGAGGAGAAGTCAATGCCTGGCTTCAAAGCTTCAAAGGGTGGGCTGACTCTCGTTAGGGGCTAATGCAGTTAGTGACTTTAAATTGAAGCCAACGCTCATCTACCATTCTGAAAATCAGAGGGTCCTTAAGAATTATGCTAAATATATTCTGCCTGTGCTCTATAAATGGAACAACAAAGCCTGGATGACAGCATACCTGTTTACAACATGGTTTGCTGAATATTTTAAGCCCATTGTTGAGACCTACTGCTCAGAAAAAGATTCCTTTCAAAATATTACTGCTCATTGACAATGCACCTGGTCACTCAAGAGCTCTGATGAAGATGTACAAGAAGATTAATGTTGTTTTCCTGCCTGATAACACAACATCCATCCTGCAGCCCATGGATCAAGGAGTAGTTTCGACTTTCCAAGTCTTATTATTTAAGAAATACATTTGTAAGGCTACAGCTGCCATAGATAGTCATTCATCTGATGGATCTCAGCAAAGTAAATTGAAAACCTTCTGGAAAGGATTCACCATTCTAGATGCCATTAAGAACATTTGTGATTTGGGGGAGGAGGTCAAAATATCAACATTAACAGGAGTTTGGATGAAGCTGATTCCAACCCTCATGGATGACTTTGAGGGGTTCAAGACTTCAGTGGTGTAAGTAACTGTAGATGTGGTGGAAATAGCAAGAGAACTAGAATTAGCAGTGGAGTGGAGCCTGAAGATGTGACTGAATTGCTACAATCTCATGACGAAACTTTAACGGATGAGGAGTTGCTTCTTACTGATGAGCAAAGAAAATGGTTTCTTGAGATGGAATCTGCTCCTGGTGAAGATGCTATGAACATTGTTGAAATGACAACAAAAGATTTAGAATACTACATAAACTTAGTTGACAAAGCAGCAGCAGGGTTTGAGAGGATTTACTCCAATTCTGAAAGAAGTTTTACTGTGGGTAAAATGCTATCAAACAGTACTTCATGCTACAAAGAAATCTTCTGTGAAAGTAAGAGTCAATCGATGTGGCAAACTTCATTATCTTATTTTAAGAAATTCCAACAGCCACCCCAACCTTCAGCAACCACCAGCCTAATCATTCAGCAGCCATCAACATCAAACCAAGACCCTCCACCAGCAAAAAGATTACAAATTGCTGAAGGCTCAGATGACGGTTAGCATTTTTTAGCAATAAAGTATTTTTTAATTAAGGTATTAAGATGGTTAAGATTGTGTGTCAACTTGGCTGGGCAATGATTCTCAGTGTTTTTGCAGTTGTATGATGTTGTGATTACTTCCCCGATGAAATCTGATACATGATCACTCCCACAATGGAATCTGCTGAGTGTTACCAGTGGGCAGTGGGCACGGGGCCTGTGGCAGCTACTGCCCCCTCAGCCTTCATCTCTTGGCCCTCCTCCGCCTAGTTCCTTCCTGCTTTTTGCCAGGGCTTTTGCTTGTTCCAGATCCCGCAGATGGTTTCTGTTCATCTGACCTCCAGTTCTTAGGACTTGGGCTAGCAGCTTACTGGTGGTCTTGCCTGTTGATCTTGAAATTCATTGATCTTCACAGCCTGCAACAGCACTGGTCTCCAGCCTGCTGATCTTGGGTCCACCACCCCCTGCAGTTACATGAATCCAGAGAAGCCTCTTTCCTGCCCCACGGGCTTGGGACGTACAGTCTCTAAAAACCACGTGAGCTATTTCCTTGATATAAATCTCTCTGGTTTTGCTTCTCTAGAGAACCCAACCTAACACAGGTATGTACATTTTTTTAAGACATAATGCTGTTGCACACTTAACAGACTACAGTATAGTGTAAACAACTTTTATATGCACTAGGAAACCAAAAAATTCATATGACTCGTTTTACTGCGATATTCACTTTATTGTAGTGGTCTGGAACTGAACCCACAGTATCTCTGAGGTATGCTTGTATACCACTTCCATTTAATAATGCAGTGTTGCTGTGCAAGTCCAACCTTATGACTCTGAGGGTCAGACAACACCCAGTTCATGATGGGCAGCTCAGGCTGCAGTGACTTGGTAGCCAATGGTTAAGTGTTCGGTCTCTACTAAGGCCCAGGAACAAGCCAAAAGCTGTTCCTCAAAAGAAGAGTAGTTAACTGCAGAGGATGGCAGGGCTTTGCTCAAAAATTCTAAGGGTCTGCACTGTGATTCACCAATAGGGGCCTGCCAAAGACTCCAACTAGCATCTTCAAGCACCACTGGTTCAGCCGGATCATATGGCCTAAGTGGCAGAGCGGCTTGCACAGCAGCCTGAACCTGTTGGAGAGCCTTCTCTTGTTCTGGGCCCCACTCAAAATGAGTACCTTTCTGAGCTACTTGATAAGTAAGCCGGAGTGGCACACCCAAATGAGGAATATATTGCCTCCAAAATCCAAAGAGTCTCAGCAGGAGTTATGCCTCCTTTTAAGTTGTAGGAGGGGCCAGATGCAACAACTTATCTTTCACGTTAGAAGGACTTTCTCAAAATGCCCCCACACCACTGACCTCCTAGAAATTTCACCGAGGACTACCTTCTAGCATGCAAGTATCTTACCAATAAATATAGAGTTATTGATACTTCTTTCTTCTTAGGTCCAATCAGCATAATGTCATCAATATAATGGACCAGTGTGACATCTTATGGAAGGGAAAGGTGATCAAGATCCCTTCAGATTAAATTATAACATACGGCTGGAGAGCTGATATACCACTGAGGTATGACAGTGAAGGTGTATTGATGGCCTTTCCAGCTGAAGGCAAACTGCTTCTGATGATCTTTCAAAACTGAAACCGAGAAAGACACTGGCCAGCTGAATAGCTGCATACCAGCTACCAGAAGATGTATTAATTTGCTCAAGCAATGAAACCTCATTTTGAACAACAGCCGCAATTAGAGTCACCACTTAGTTAAACTTACAGTAATCCACTGTCATTCTAAAAGATCCACTGTTTTTTTGCACAGGCCAAATAGGTGAGTTGCATGGGGATGTGGTGCGAATCACTACCCCCCTGCATCCTTTAAGTCCTTGATGGTGGCAGTAATCTCTGCAATCCCTCCAGGAATTGCTGTATTGCTTTTGGTTTACTATTTTTCTAGGTAGAGGCAGTTCTAATGGCTTCCACTTGGCTTTCCCTATCATAACAGCCTGTACTCCACGTGTCGGGGATCCCATGTAGGGGTTCTGCCAGTTGCTGAGTATGTCTGCTCCACTTATGCATTCTGATACTGGGGAAATCACTACAGAATGCGTTTGGGGACCAACTGGACCTACTGTGAGACAGACATGAGCTAAGACTTCATTAATAACCTAACCACCATATGCCCCCTACTCTGATTGGTGGGCCACAGTGACGTTTTGAGTCTCCTGGAATTAGTGTCCTTTCAGAGCCAGTGTCCAGTAATCCCCCAAGAGTCTAATTATTTCCTTTTCCCCAATGAATACTCACTCTTATAAAAGGCTGTAGACCCTTTGCGGAAGGCTGGGAGAAGGAGTAACAGTATAAATTTTTGGCAGTGTAGTGGGGTCCTTCCTCAAGGGGACCCAGCCTCCACTTCATTCAAGGAGTTGTGGGTCTGTAAACTGGCTTAAGTCTGAGAAATGATTGAGGGGCTGTGACTGTCTATTCTCGCAATTCAAGTTAGAATGCTGTTCACTTGACATGGAATTCTTCTGCTTGTACAGATCAAGAAAATATTTAGTATATGTCCCATCTATTTCACTCCTAGGGACACCATGACTAAGTAGCCAATGCCATAAGTCTACACGAGTCAGACTATTCTCATTACTGCTTTGACTCCACTGTCCATTACAGTAACCACACCTACTTTGCCTTTGTTAATTGTGCCGCCACTTGACCCCTACCACCATAGGGTCTGATCAGTCCCATTGTAGTTAGATATCTTAATTCAGTTAGGGTAGTTCCCAGTGTCAAATCTGACTTACACATAGCAGTCTTCAAGGATGTTCCTCACCTTTGTGGTAAAACGTGTGTCTGAGCACTCCATGGGTGGGCTGTGCATCCAACCTGATAAATCTACTCTAACATGCCAATTTCCTTGAGCCTTTGGATACCTTCTTTTACAGTATACTAAGGCAGGTTTGGTACTTGAACTTGATTTAGTGTAGGCCACCGCTTAATCCATGCTTCACTGAACCAAATAAACTTATTAGATCCTTTTCTAACCTCTTGAGCTGAAGCATTGAATAAAGAATTTGTGCTTAGTGGGCCCATACCAATAAAACTCAGACTGATATAACTTTATGTTCCTTGTACCATTATCTCACACCCTTAATAGCCATTTCCACACATATTCACAAGGTTTTTGTTTGTACATATTAGAAAAGTGAAACAGTTCTTTTGGAGTGTACTGCCCTCTTCCTAGGTTATATTTTGTACTTCACCTCTTGGAGCTTGCTGGGATTTACGAGAGGAAAACCTGGTGGTGCAGTGGTTAAGAACTATAGCTGCTAACCAAAAGGTCGGCAGTTCAAACCCACCAGGCACTCCCTGGAAACTGCATGGGGCAGTTCTACTCTGTCCTACAGGGTTACTATGAGTCAGAATCGACTCAATGGCAATGGGTTTGGGTTTTTTTGGTTATAGGTCTAGAAGCAAAAATGGGTGGTGGGGGTGAGTCCTGAGGACAGTTAGCAATGTCTTGTAAGGCATCTGCCTCAGTTGATGTCCCAGGCAACACCCTAGATACCACCCCAGGTGATATCTCAAAGACTCTTCAGGCAAAGCTGGGTTAATCTCATCAGATGGGGATGGAAGGGATAATAGTTTTACTGGGGAAGGTGGTTTAGCAGACAAAGATGGAATAATCTCTTCAGATGGGAGTAAGAGGGCTGATTCTGCTGGCAGGAGTGATTCAACAGAATTTAGGTCCCAATGTCCCCAGTTTCCCGATTATCTGTCCATATGTCCCCAACCCAAGTTTCAGGATCCCATTTCTTCCCAATCAATGCCCTCACTTTAACTTCAGACACCATTCAAGTTTGGGAATTCAGTTGGTGTTGTAATTCAGGCACTCTTATGATAAGGCTCTGGGTTTGGTTTTCAGCAATATCAGCCCTGTTACGATAAGAAATAAGGCTTTCTTTTGGGGCACAAGTGGCAACTTTCAGGTGTTTATATGGCACTTAAGGTGTGACTCTGAAGCTCTGAGCTCATCTCTTTCTTTCACCACTATGTCTAGTGAAAGCAGGACCAACCAACCAGTCTTTCTATACTTCTCATTGTGACAAAATGTAGAAAAGTATCAAATATGCGATCACCCAGAGCTTTGTTTCTCACAAATATTTGATCCACTGGAGGTGATATTTTGCGTATTTCTACTGCCACCTTTCACCATGAATTGGCAGTGCCCTCTTTATTACTGGAGGCAGAGTCATAAGTGCCGTTAAGATTAGCCAGACTTGAGAACCAATTCAGAAACCTCATCCTTATGATTTTGTTCCTCTAGAACCATTCTCAGTACCAAATGTCTTAGGCTGGGTTCTCAAGATAAGCAAAACCAGTGAAGTGTGTATATATACATATATATATATAGATACACACACACACACACACACACACACACGTTGTTATTAGGTGCAACTGAGTCGGTTCCGACTCACAGCGACCCTATAGACAGAGTAGAACTACCCCATAGGGTTTCCAAGGAGTGGCTGGTGGATTCAAACTGCCAACCTTTTGGTTAGCAGCCAAGCTTTTAACCACTATGCCACCAGGGCTCCAATATATACATATACATACATAGAGAGAGATTTATTTCAAGGAATCAGCTCATGCAGTTGTGGAGGCTGACAAGTCCCAAATCTGTGGGTCAGATGTCAGGCTGGAAGCTTCTCCTGATACACATGGCTGCAAGGGCTCATGAATCCAAAATTGGCAGGTCAGACAGCAGGCTGCTGGCTCATGTCCCAAGAATCAGAGGTTATAGAATGAAAAGTCATATGCAGGATCCACAGAAAATGAGCTTTGCCAGAACATCTCTATATATTGGATGCAGGCCACACCCCCAAGGAAACTTCCCTTTCAACTGATTGGCTGCTCAACTGATTGGCTGCTCATATCAAATTACAAAATGGAGGATGGTTACATAATATCTGCCAAACCATTGAAAATCATGGCCTAGCCAAGTTGACACATAACCTTAACCATCACAGCTGTTTTATTACTAGTCTTTTATATATATTTTTATTATTTTAGATTTTGTGCTCTCTGTCTTCACTGTGCAGCCAAGAGGAAGTTGGAGACCATCAGCCTGGGATCCCATCTACATCCTGCCGGTGGAACCATGCACGAAAGAGTGAAACTGCACCCGTTAATCAAAGACAAATTGCCAAATTTTAATACAACTGGGAAATATTTTCTGGCAGTTGGACTGCCTGAGAAATACATATTTTTTTTTTTTGG
This sequence comes from Trichechus manatus latirostris, assembly GCF_000243295.1. NCBI lineage: Eukaryota > Metazoa > Chordata > Mammalia > Sirenia > Trichechidae > Trichechus > Trichechus manatus. Next base: position 1,511,584 of record NW_004444009.1, read on the forward strand.
CAGTTGGACTGACTGAGAAATATAATTATTTTTCTGGAAAAGAGCAAAATTTTATTTTGTTCTAATAAATATTAGGAAAATAAGCTGAAATTAATCTAGATGGGTGTAAAACTGGGTGAAATTTTCATTATTTAATGCAATCAAAATATAAGTTAAAAATATGACCATGTGAATCCATTTCTTCTCCTTCCTGAAACCATTAAATGGTAGTAAAAGGATTTAAAAACAAAAAAACAAGGAGAGATATGAGGCAAGTATGAACAAGGAAGTTCAATAACTCTTCAGAAAATGGAAAGTGGCTGGAAGGATGATAAGAGATTAAGAAGAGCAGCGCAAAAAAAATGCAAGTGCCCAGTCAGAGGGGTAATTATGAAAACAGAGACCCTCCTAACTCCTAACCCTCCACAAGCTTAAGACTTAGAAACACAAGGTACCACTGAGTGGGGAACTGAGAAAATCGGCATACCAAACAACATCAGCACATGAATACCTGACTCGTTCTGTCTCTATAATTTGAGCAAACAAGTTTACCACAACTCCCACTCTACTTCCTTCAAGAAAGATATTGAAGGATTTGTCTCTGGAGAAACTGAGCTGTTCTTTGAAAAGATTTCAAATAGTGACCCTTGAGAAGACTCCCTTAATGCAAAAGCTGAATCACCAACTAGTAGTACTGGAACAAGGCCCAAGAGCCAATACGCCTGCTCACACCAGAGCTGCCAATCAGCTTTGTGGCACCTCACCTGCACACATGACCAGACAGCCAGAGGACACTAGGCATTTGAGGAAAACTACCAACAAGAACAAAAGATTCCAAAACAAATTTAAAAAGAAGCAGCAGCAGCAATTGGAGAAAAAAGAGACAATGCAGGGAGCAGAGAAATACATTTAAAAAAAGATATAATGATACAATAATTTTAAAAAGATATACCAAATATTCTCCCTGGAATACTTTCTTAAAGCTATAATAAATATCCTCAGAGAGGATATTATGTACTTGAAATGAGAACAGGGTACAATTAACACAATAAGAAACAGACAAAAAGAAAGAGCTCTTGGAGAATAAAAACAGGATACTAAATAAAAATCTTAAAAGATAAAATACAAGAAAAGTCAAAGGGCAGTGTACTATAGAATAATTCTGCTGCCTAAATTCCAACCTCTCCATATATCGTGTAAAAACCTTTCAGATGAACAAGAATAACAAAACCACAAATCCAGGCCTACCACAAAATAAGAAGTCAGAGATTACTATAAACTTCAATTTGCAGGCAAGTGAGAAAGTCAGAAGGGAGCCCTGGTGGTGCAGTGGTACAGTGCTTGGCTGCTAACAAAAAGGTCAGCAGTTAGAATCCACCAGCCACTCAGCAGGAGAAAGGTGGCAGTCTGCTTTTGTAGAGATTTGCAGCCTTGGAAACCCTATGGGGCAGTTCTACTCGGTCCTACAGGGTTGCTATGCTTCGGAATCGACTTGATGGCAATGGGTTTGGTTTTTAGAGAAGGTAAGAAGAAAAATAACCAGCTAAAGCCAGTTTAACCATACAACTCAGGAAATATTGTACTCATGAGGCCTTTTTGAGGAATCTTCTAGAAGAGCTTCACCTAAGTAAGGGAAAAGATACGAATTTCACCTAAAGTAAGGGACAACTGGGGAAATTTCAGTAAACTAATAATGGTGAGATTGAATATACTTAATTGTAAATCTAGACAAAAACAAAGATGTGTGCAAGGGTAGAAGAACAGCACGTAAATTCTGTATATTCTGATAAAGTAGAAATGACACAAGTAAAAAAGTGGTAGAAGAGAGAGAGGAAAGGGAAAGTAAAACAAATGATAATAAACAGATAATAAGTAGAAGTCAAAGGATTTAAAGCTGACAAACCGAACTAAGGAAAAGGCCTTGCCTAAGGATATTATAAGTGGTATTAGTATAAAATAACAACTGGAATAAAAATACAAACTTTACTAAAATCCAAAAGAAAAGAGGCAAAGATACCAGACCACTTAGAAGAAACAGAATATATGTACGCATTTGCTTGTTTTACAAAAAGACACATAAGAAAAATAAACTAGAAATCAATGAAAATTGTTACAAAAGGAAGCAGGTGAGAAAGAGGTGAAAGAGATAGGAATGGGAGTAAGATACCTCTAAATACACTTTTAATATAGTTTTGAATCATATAATGTTTTACATATTAAAAAATAAATTGAATCAAAAAGGATAGGGAAAAAATCAAACCCTAAAACTGAATTAAAAAAGAAACAAGTAACTATGCATCAAACAGATAAAACCTCATACCCATTGCCATCGAGTCGATTCCGACTCATAGCAACCCTATAAGACAGAGCAGAACTGCCTCATAGGGTTTCCAGGGAACAGCTGGTGGATTTGAACTGCCGGCCTTTTGGTTAGCAGCCAAATCTTAACAACTGCGCCACCAGGGCTCCAACCACTGTGCCAACACTCCAGTATTCATTGGAGGATTCACCTCTCTCCCACTCCCAGTCCTGGCCAATCAAAGTATTCCACACTCCCACCCACAGGGATTCTTTCAGCCATAGGCAATTGACCCAGGCCATTTTTCTGCATAGGAAAAAAATAAATAAACTCAATTAACCTGTAGGTTTAAAAGTATTTTTAAAAGGCAAGAAAATCTCCCACGGGATAAAAAAAAATACAAAGAAATGGAAATGTCCAACATTTGGGCAAACAGAGAAAATGTAGGGGAAAATAATCAAGGAAATAATATAGGGATATTTCTCAGAACTGAGAGATTCGTGTTTCCAAAATAAAAAGGCCCGGTGAGTGACCATCCCAGTGTATAAGACCCTTTGAAGGAACTCCATCATGAAATTTCAGAAGACCAGGGCTAAACAGAGGATACTAACATCTTCCAAAACGAAAAAAGAAAGAGATCAAGAATCAGAATTGTACCATACTTCTCCACAGCAACATAAGAATCTAAAACACAATGGAAGTATATCTTCTAAATTCTGAGATAAAATTACATTGCATCCAGAATTCCTTATCCAGATAAATTATGAGTAAAGTACAAGAGTTTAGTAAAGATATTTTCAGAGGAGCAAAGACACTAAAAATATCTCTCTATCATGCACCTTTTTAAGGAAGCTAATGGAGTATGTGTTCCAGTAAAACTAGGGTAAGAGATAGTAAGAAGAAAAAAACCAAAATCATGAGATCCTTGAAAGAAGATCCTACATACGAGCATGGCAAAGTCAAGTCCCAAAACAATTCCTGTCTAGCAACCAGTCACTCCAAAAAGAAAACCAAGGGTTTTGGGAAGAAAATTTCCAGAAAAATGTTAGGCACATGACAGAGGTCAGTGCACTTAGCAGTCACTGACTTCACGAAAAACGTTGGTTCATCGACTAAGATATGCATGGTCATATTAATATAAACACTGAAACTGACTTAAATACTGTGACATAATTACAAAGTTACATGTGAAGGATAGTGTGGGAGAGCTAAGTACTTATCTACCATGGTAGGAAATCAATGGATAACCTGAAACTGATAAATCAAAAAATAACAGCATAAATATATAAATTAGGAATGCAGAGGCAAGTAACAGGGGACACAAATAGAAGAACAGAGGGTAAGCTGAGGGAGGTACCCCTGGGAAGCAAGACTGGGAAGTGGGGAGAAGCTGGACAGAGGAGTGCTATGTTTGATTATAGAGATTTTAGTACTATTTAACATTTAATAATATTTACGTGTATTGCTTCACTAAAAATTAAAATTAATGGTACCTACACCTCATGGGGTATTGTGAAAGTTAAATGAAAAATATATGTGTAAAGCACACGACACAGTGCCTGCACACAGTAAATGCTCAATCAACATTAGCAGTTATTTTAAAAAAGAAATTATTATTCAGAAAGGGAATCACTATGTGCAGAGTGCCATATTAAGGAGAGTAGGGTTTACTAATACAGGTGAAGATGTATTAGTAAACCAAGGGAAAAACACAAATTCAAATCCTTGAGATTGCTACTACTATAGATATGACTATTCACGGAACCAATCTGGTTCACAGTTCAGCTACAAGAAGCCAGACTAATTTCCAGTTACTGTGGGATCAGTTCTTAGAACAGACAAGTGTTCAACAGTGCGCTCAAGATGAAAATAGGACTGAGTAGAAAAAGATTTCCCAGGGAGCAGTATCTGGGACTTGCCGTGGGGACTCATCCCATGCATGGGCTAGCCAGGGCGGCTGTACCATTTGCTCTGCTCTCGTCCCCAACTTACTCCCTTCCTCTTGCTCTATGCTTCCTTCTTCAGCTGTAGGCAAGGCATCTGAGATCCACTGGCCATCTTTTGTTTCTCCCAGGATGGACTCCATGTCTATTTCATCTATGATGCTCCCCTCAGAGGACAGCAGCTTATCCAAACCAAATTTGAGAATCTCACTTAACTTGAATGGAAAAAACAAAAAAGCCCAGTTAGTTCTCATGCGAACAAACACTGGTGACTCAGTGATTTGCCAAGTGGCTTAATGACACCAGGCACATTCGTTCCCTGACAGACAGCCTTTTCTCTCTCCCCATGATAGATGGTACCAACCAGGGCCATTTAATAGTTGGATGAGACGTAAGCAGAGAGGTGACAAATGATGATCAGAACTGTTGATTTTGACAATGCTTCATGATAAAAGAAAAAGTATGAGCCTTCTATTTTTCTTTCTGAAGGATAACAATAATTTCCTGCCGCCTTCTTCTTTTTTTTTTAAAAATAATATTTTGTCGCGTTTTTGGTAAAGGTTTAACACGGCAGTTTAGGTTCCCATTCAACAATTTCTACACAAGTTGTTCAGTGACATTGGTTACATTCTTCACAATGTGTGAACATTATTCTCATTATTTCCATTCTGGTTGTTCCGTTTCCATTAACCTAGTTTCCCTGCTCCCTGACCTTCTCATCTCTGATCTTACATTTTCTACAGCACCTTTCAGTGACTCTATTTCACAGCCACTCCCAGCAGCTACACAAGAAGTCAGAGACCCTGTTAGCTACTCTCTCACCAATGTTCTTGGAAAAAGAAAGCTACACTGGGTATTTTATCTCTACCATCTACTGACTACTTTCCTACAGCAATTTGGATTCCTATCACAGTGCTCTATGGAAAACATCTTCCTAAAGACTAGCAACTCCTAATCACAAGACCCATAGGCTCTTTCTCAATTCAAGTTAGGTGGATCTACAGCCCGTGTTCGTTATTCTATATTCTGCTGCCTTCATGTATTATATTCATTCTTAGCTCCCACAGCTTCTTGCAAGCTATACGCACTAAGGCATATTTGAGTTTGGCCCCAGGGAACAAATGTGTAACTGGGACAGTGGGGTGGTTAATGCTTGTTCTTTTCATGCACGTTCTCACTCACAGAGTACTGACTAGAAGTCCTACCATGTCCTCAAGTGAAGAACAATATATTATACCTGGAGGTCAGCATTGGCCGAAGGTCTCTGGGTTCCTAGAGTAAAATGGCCTCCTTCTATGATCATGTTGGTGAGCTGCAGTTTGGAGGATGCTTTCCTACAGACTATTTCTTCCACAGTGTCTCTGGCAATCAGCCGGATAACTTTAACAGACCTGTGCAAGAGTCAAGGGACAGTAGTGTGCTGCAAGAGTCTGCAAAGCTGGGCAACAGCATGCAAGCTAAATACTCCTAAAAGGAAACAAAACCAAATGCCCTATTCAGGGTATAATTAAAGGGAGATTGTTTTATTTGGACCAGAGCTTTTGGTACAGGGGAGCTAGCCTCAAGTTCTCTCTGAACATTTCCAAAGAGCCAGAGGAGGAATAATGAGGTGGCCATGACTGGTATTCCTTATCTGTGGCTGAGGAAAACCTCTAGATATATATAAATTATCCTCAGGTCAAAGGGTAATGCCTGTATTTTTAGCTTAGCTCCATAACCTCATAACCACATTTTGTATCAGGCAGGATGAGTTAAACAACTTCTAGAGGCTCCTTCTAGTCCTTTCACAATCTGATTTTGCAATTTTTGACAACGAAGCCTGGACTAATAAAGTGACCCACCCAACATTACTCTAAGAGTCAACAGCAAAGTGGGGATAAAACCTAGGGGGTGGGGTGTCTCTTGACTCCAGTCTGGAACAGTCACTAGGATGACATTCTTCACCTTCATCCCCAACGCAGAACCACTGACAAGCAAGCCAAGGAAGCAGAAAAGCTCTGATGTATAAATCTCTCACTTGTTCTGGCCAATTCGGTGAGCCCTGGCAGCTGCTTGCAGGTCATTCTGAGGATTAAAGTCACTGTCAAAAAAAATCACAGTATCTGCTGCAGTTAAATTCATGCCAACTCCACCTGAAAGCAAAGCAAAAAGGCAGCAATCAGTAGCATACAGATGAGGAACCAGAAAATAAAGAGAAAAGGCTAGAGGGAGTCAGATTAGAAAACTGAATCAACCAAAACAACTGGTTTCATCCTTCAGACAGACACCCCCATCTCCAACTCCAGAGTCTTGTAGTGGTTAAAAGTGCTGCCTGAGCTCCTGCTGATGCCTAACTTGGGAAATTTAATTATGGAATGTAGCAGGATGAAGGCAGCTGGGGTTAAGTGGCAAAAGTGGATCCTTAAGTGTGCCATGAAGCCATTTTAAATCCCTTCTGTTTAAAAACTTTGATCTGATTTTATTTAGAACAATCTGTGGAAAAGGACATGTGGTCTTTCAGAAAACAGCTCTAAATATGAGCAAGGTCTACTGTGGGCACTGCTAAGAGAAGAGCTCTTACTGTCAATTTCAAGTTAAAACTAAGTGGCAAAATCCCTGATACAATTTAATGAGGAGAAGGAGTGATTTTACACTCCAAAGCAGAGTGGGAAATGACCTCTCTGATTGGAGAAATAGAGAAAACCAGTGAGTCCCCTCTGTACTCATTTCCACCTTAATCATAGAGAAAGTAACAAAACCACTGGTGAGATATAAACACTGCGTGGAACAACTTTCTGGTCTTCCTTCAGTGCTGGAGGAGAAGGGCCGAGGTGGTTCTTCGACTACAGGAATTAATTAAGAGAATTATGAAGGCAAATTGCAGCCTTCTCTTTGATTAATGTGGAAACAAGTACAGAATGGTCTTTCTTGCCAGGGTTGTTGGAGCTCATCGCTGAAACAAGCAAACCTGAAAGGGTGTGTGCCAAGGGACTGAATGAAGGACTAACTTTGCAAAAGACTACCAACTCTAAGCTAGATCTCAAGGTAAGTCAGGCAGGAGCATTCTAATTAAAGCCTTCATATAAAGTTAATGTTGGTATAAGGAGATAATAAAGATTACTGAGATGCTAAATTATACCTGATAATGACAGCTAACACATAAACAGTGTTTACTATGTGCAAGGCACTGTTCTAAGCACTTTCCATATATTAACTCCTATAATTCTCACAACAACTCTTTGAGTAGTTACTATATTATCCTCATTTTATAGATGCTAAAACAGAAGCACAGAGAGGGTAAAGACTTATCTGAGGTTACAAAGCTAGAAGGTAAAGAGCCAGGATTTGGTCCTACATGGTCTGGCCCCAGAGCCTGTGCTTTCATCCACTACACTACTACCTCCCAGGCATTTATCTCATTAAAAAGTGTGCTCCATAGAAATGAACTTATTCTTGAGTTAAGGTTGTCCAAGTTCAGCTCTTCTTAATTAAAGGGGTATTAAAGCTGTAGCCACATTTGTTTGGGACATATTCATGAGCCATCACTGCCACCTGGTGGCAATATGACTCAATTACAGAAATGAGGGAAACCTGTTAAATGAATGAAATACTGCAAAACTACAGCTAAAAAGTGATAGCAAACGTGAGTTTGTGTTAGAAAAAGTTAATGTCCAGGTCTGCTTCAGCTCCTAAAAGATCTACCTGTTTTGACTGAATCTGAGTGTGATAGTTAAGATTGTATGTCAACTTGGCTAGACCATTATTCTCAGTGTTTTAGAAGTTGTATAATGTTGTGATCACCCCCATGATGGAATCTGCTGAGTGGTACTGGTGGAGGCAGGGCCTGTGGCAGCTCACCGCCCTCGGTTTCATCTTTCTGCCTTCCACAGGTTACCTGCTCGCCTTTCCAAGGTTTTTGGCTTGTTCCAGACTCAGCAGCTGCCTCTTGCTGTCTCACCTCCGGTTCATGGGACTCGAGCTAGCAGCTTACCTGTTGATCTCGGAATTCGTCGAACTTCTCGGCCTGCAGGCAAGAGTCCAGTTCCCCGACATGCCAACCTTTGGTTCGCTAGCCCCTGCAGCTATGTGAATCAGGAGAAACCCTGCGGTCTTGTCTGCTGATCTTGGAATTCACTGACCTTCACAGCCTGTGAGAGGGAGCCCCTCTCTGACCTGCCAACCTTGGGTTCACCGGCTTCTGCGGCTACATGAACTGGGAGAGGCCTCTACCCTGATCTGTGGACTTGGGACGTTTTAGCCTCTACAATTGCATGAGCTATTTCTTTGATATAAATCTCTATATATATTTATATGCTTTACTTGTTTTACTTCTCTAGAGAACCCAGCCTAAGACAGAATTTGGTACCGAGAGTGGGGTGCTGCTCTAACAGATAACTAAAAAGTGGAAGCGGTTTTGAAACTATGAATGGATAAAGGAGCGGCAGCGGCAGAGGACCAGCAACAGCAGAGAACCTGCAGCGGCAGAGAACCAACAGCAGCAGAACCAGGAGACCAGGGCTAGACGGCACTGGAGACGACCCACGGAGCAAGAGAGCTGAGTACCCATGCGCAGGAGGCTTCCTGGCGGAGTGGGGTGCCTCTGGGTACTTATTGGTAGAGCTAGGCTTGCCAACCCACGGAACAAGGGAGCTAAATGCCTGTGTGCAGGAGGCTTCCTGAGGGAGTGGGGTGCCTCCGGGCACTTACTGGAGGAGCTACAGAGCTGTGGAACACTTGCCCCAGCAGGGCAGATGTGGGCATGAGGCCTGAGGAGCCGAGAGGCCAAGAAACCAGAAAACAAGCTGAAGAGACAAGGGACACAAGAAGCTGAGCTGCCTTGGTTTCAAAAGGTATGACCGTGACCTCAGGGGTTTCAACGGGTGGAGCCATGACCTCTGGTGCTTCTAAGAGTGGAGTCGCCACTCAGATGGACTGAGAGAATGGTGTGCCTAAAGCCGAGGTAGCAGAGTTGCTGTCCCAGTGGGCCTGGAAGGCAGAGCTGAAGCCCAGGGCCGGGGGGCCTCCACTCAAAATCCAGAGACTGTGTCCAGTACCTAGAGTCTGGAGCACAGGGCTATTGTGTAAATTGTCTCAGAGAACAGAGGATTTTCAAAGCCTTGAGGGCTAATGTAATGTGTTCTGCTGACTTGCTTGGTGCCTGTTATCCCTTCTTTCCCTCCAGTTTCTCCCATTTGTAATGGAAATATCTAGCTTGTGCCTGTTCTGCCATTGTACCTTTGGAAGCAGATTAATTTGTATTCTAGATTTCACAGATGAAGAGGAATTTTTGGATTTTGGACTTGGAGTTAAGACTTTTGCTATGATATGATAGGGTGAATATGTTTTCCATGTTGCAAGGATGTGATTTTTGGGGGGCCAAAGACTGGAATGTCATGGTTTGAATTATGTCCCCCCAAAAATGTGTGTAGGAATTTGGCTGAGCCATGATTCCCAGAATTGTGTGGTTGGCCTCCATTTTGTGATTGTAATTTTATGTTAAAGAGGATTAGGGTGGGATTATAACACCACCTTTACCCAAGTCATATCCCTGATCCAATGTAAAGGGAGTTTCCCTGGGGTGTGGCCTGCACCACCCTTTATCTCTCAAGAGATAAAAGGAAAGGGAAGCAAGCAGAGAGTTGGGGACCTCATACCATCAAGAAAGAAAAAGTTAATGTCCAGGTCTGCTTCAGCTCCTAAAAGATCTACTCTGTTTTGACTGAATCTGAGTAGTCCAAAAAGATCTCTTCCTAATTTTATCCATTTCAAACATAATGCTGCCCTCTGAATATGAAGATGATGAAGTCAGTAAATCATAAATGGATCTGTCTTGCCAGCATGGATGATGCGTTTGCACTGATTCTTCCAGTTTCTCATAAGACTAAGATTCTGAGTTGAAAACTAATTTAAGGTCATCTTGCTCCAGGAAATGAGCATAAGAGAATAATTTCATCTCTAAGAACCGATTTTAAATTATTTAATAGTATGTGAAAGTGCTCTGTAACTTGTAAAGCACTACAAATGCCATATGTAATGTTTATGACTTAAGTAATATAGAGACAATGTCATAAATACTGTATTTATGCAAATAACGTGCACCTTCTATGTTTGTTTACCAGCCACACCGTCTTCCCACAAGGTATTTTCATAAGCAACCGCTATGCCAATTTTTGTTTACATATTGCTATAAAAAAAATTAGTATAGTGTCCTTATGAAAATACCACACAGGGGGAGGGCACAGTTGGTAAACAAATGTAGACGGCGTGAGTTGTTTGAATAAAAATACAGTAATCCTAGAGCTGGCAGTTTCATTATAATCACATTTTTTATTAAAACTAGGATTTTTGTTAAGTGTTTACAGCACTATTCCACGGGTACTTACAAAGGAAGGACAAGTAGTAGCCAGATTACTAGCTCATTTCCCAAATTCATAGTTGGGAAGGAGAGTTGCCGCCAGTGAAAGTGAATAAAGCTTTCCACAAAATTACATAAATCTCCCAGGATAATCCCAAGGCCAGTGGTCAAAGCATGTTAGAATTACTTTCCAACAACCCCAAGTTTCAGCTCAGGTTGTGTAGAAAGTAGCACCATGCTAGAAGTCTAGTACCTTGGTAAACTTACACCAACTACCTCAGTTTCCCTTTTCTTATACTCTTTGGTAATGACTTCCCCTTTCAAAGGATTAACAACAAAGGGACTAGTGGTTGGGATTTAAAAGTACTAAATCACCCTTATCTGCCTGCTTTAGTCAATGCCTACATGGCCTACCTGCCCTGGTACTTAGGAGAAAAATAAAAATTGGCTGCTGTCCGAAGTTCTTAATAGCCAGGTGTCTCTCTTCTCCTCTCACGGAACCATCCACACGCTCATAGCTGTAGCCTTTACATAGAAGAAGAAAACAAAGAAATCTTAACGCTTTTCATGTACTCTGGGGAATAAAAATTTAAATCAGTCCCAAACCAAAGAGCCAGTTTTGTTCCTTTCCATACATAGGCATGCCCCTACATTAAGCAAATCCCATGGGAAAAAGTCTAAATTTGGGAGACAAATTATTACTTTATAAAAGGATTCACCATAATATACTCTTCTGGCTTTTTAAAATACATGCAGTTCATGTATTTTGCACTCATGGAGTTAACATTCAGTTTTGACTATTCCGGAGCCCCGGTGGTGCAGTGGTTAAGAGCTCAGCTGCTAACCTAAACACTGGCAGTTCAAACCCAACAGCCACTCCTTGGAAACCCTAGGGGGCAGTTCTCCTCTGTCCTACAGGGTTGCTATGAGTTGGAATCAACTTGATGGCAACGGGTTTGGGTCTTTTTGGTTTGACTATTCCAAGCAACCCTGGGCGTTCACACTGTGATAGCTTCCACTTTTGCTGGAACAATTCTCACTTATGCAAGCAGTAAGACAAGCACTTGGGAGCAGGTGACAGATCCTGCCGGATAGTCCAGCATCTGCCTTTCAGTGAAGCTTTAGCCTCTCCACCTGTGACCATGGACCTATGTCAGGAAGGGGAAGTATATGCTTAAGCCTTGTTTGTGAATCTGGAATTCCTCAAAGTACTAACAAGCATTTCCTACAAGTGTCCACTGGATCCGGTATAATGCAGTACTTAGGGGGCATCAACCGAATCTGGGAGACTCATTCTGGACTCATTTTTTAAGTAGTGAGGTCCAGAATTCATATGTCTTCCCCAATGGGCTCAAGATCAACCAATGTTACAGCTTTTTCCTATCACCCCACATAAATTTTATTACATATGAAATAGAGTCCTCAGATAACAATCTACATTCACAATTGTCTATATACAAAAAATTGCCCCTATCCCTCCCCTGGTCAGTATGTGGGATCTCTATAATTTCACTGTTTATATTTTCTACTGATTCTGAACAAGAGCCCAAATGTTGAGTGTTGCAAGACATTGAAAACTCTGGCGCACTGAGACTCTGTTTATCACACGTTTCAAAAACACTCAAGGATCCTTTCTGCAACATTTACCCCAGTGCCCATAATTTTAAATCACATTACCGACGGGAACAAGTGTGTTTATTTCTGCCCACACATCTCTATCCAGCTGTCAATCCTTGCCTTAGACACCTCTCTCTCCTTACTTTTGACCTTCTTTTGGCTATGACTAATATTCCTTCACTTTTATCCTCTGTAACATTCCCACACCCCAGATTACTGTTCATGAACCTATCAGGACTGTAAAGTCTAAAAAAGGCTTGGACAATGTAGTGGCTAAAGGGTGTCACCTCTATAATCCATGTAGTCCTGGAGAATATCCAACATCTGGGTCATCTGGGAGAAAAGTAAAACTCTATGGTCCCTGGCAAGAAAAAGAGAAAGAAAAACTGCCAACTCTAGTAGTATTTAAGGAGGGTTTCCCTCAGACAAAACTTACAAGGGAGTACAAGATTACAAATAAATGAAATACTAAAACAGAAATATAGATGTCATAATCATTTATAGAGACTTCCTGAGTAACTCTAAATGCTTTTTAAAAGGACATACCATCACTTGTTGCCATAATCCTTCAGATCAGTAGCTCTCAAACTAGAATGCAGACAATCCCAGGGACACGTGTCAGTGTGCCAGGGGGTATAAGAAGTCCTAGGATAACCAAGGAGCTGATTTTGGGAATGTCAATTTACTCAATGGAAAGAAATATAAACTTTAACAGTAAAATAAACATAGATATGTGAATAGCAAAATGCAAAATTCAAATGTATTAAAAAAAAAAAAACACTGGAGACCCTGAAGAGCTTGTGGTCAGCCATCTAGTTATTTCTTACTTGAAGGTATAAAATCACTATCCTCTCATCTAGAGATAACATTGGTTGAAAAGTCTGAGAAGAATCCCTCTAGAGAAGCAAGGGGCAGGTGACATCTCATATCCCATCTGACACATGAGAAAATTAATGCATAGGGAGGATGATTAACTCAGGAACAAAGTCAAGCCTAGAGCCCCATATTATCAGCCATTCTTTTAAGTTTGCATAAACAAAGAAGTACAAGCTGTCAGAACAACATTCTCATTAAGAACTCTAATTTAATGGAGAATTCCTTCAGCGTCTGATCCCAAATGGGGTAGAAAATCCACTGAACTTGAAGTTAAGGACCTCAATTCTAATCACACTTCTGCCATTTGCTGGCTGTGTGACCTTGGACAAGTCACATAACCCCTCTGGGCTTGTTTCAGCACCTGTGAAATGAAAAGGTTGGATAGAAGATACTTATGGATCCTTCTCCAATGCTAAAACACTTACAGTAGGCATATCAGAGCCAATAAAATATAGTAAGATTTGGAACTGTTTAACTTGCACATTCTTAGGGTTAGTAGGTTTTCCCAAATCTGATGTTTTGGGTTAGTTCAGGCTGTACCTGGGGCAACTGTCACAATGGGGAAAACAGGAAATCTTGGGAAGTTGGGCTTTTTCTGGACTCCTCAGTCCCTCTGGGAAGTAGAAGCATCAGGCATAGGCTGGACACCAGGCCACCAAACACCAAGTGAAACCTCAGAGGCTCCAACTCTTGCCTCTGGGAAAGTTCATTCTGAGTTCAAACCAAACCCTACAGGTTAATAGGCTAATAAAAACAAACATTTGCCAACCCCTTATTATGTACTGGAGCCCTGGTGGTGCAGTGGTTAAGAGACAGGCTGCTAACCAAAAGGTTGGCAGTTCAAATCCACCAGCCACTCCTTGAAAACCCTATGGGGCAGTTCTACCCTGTCCCAGAGGGTCACTATGAGTTGATATTGACTCAACGGCAATGAGGTTTTGTTTTTCTTTTTAAATTATGTGTCAATTCTGTGCACAGTCCCAGCAGGCAATTATGAAAGAAACATTCAATGTGTCTCTGTCCTTGTGGAGCCAAACAATATAGCTGGAGCAATAAGGCCAATATACACCAATTAACCTGACAGCAGATCAAGATAGTACATTGCCAAGCACTGAATTCAGATTGTAAGTCCTGGTGGAATTCGGTAAAGGAAAGGATGACTGCAGAAGGGCTGGGGTGAGGCGGGAGCACAGTCACAGCGGAGGTAAACCTGAATAGGGGTCTTGAAAAAAGGAAGACTGAAACTAGACAAGAAACAGTGAGTAGGCAGGGCCAACATGGCAGAGTAGTCAGACACTTCCTGTGGTCCCTCTTAAACACCCGAAAAAACAAGTGAATCAACTAAAAACAAGTATATGACTACCTAGGAGCCCCAAACATCAAAGGCAAAGTTGAGGAATCGGACTGAGTGGCGGGGGGAGAGAGAGACAGTTCAGAAGCAGCGAGGAGTTGTTTCAGGCCAGATCAGCTCCTGTGCGCGGTGAGGCTAGCAGTGGTACTCAGCAGGCATTTTCCATATTGGAAGAGGCCCAGTGGCAGAGAGTCTACTGAGCCATTCAGAACTAGTGAAAAGCTGCACTCAAACAGCTAAAGATAAGCACGTATGTCTGGCCTACCGCAGGGATTAAAAAAAAAAAAATCCCATTTGGGAAAAATCTCTCTCCCATTTACCTCCTCCCTTCCCGCTCTGCACTGGGTCCTGGGTCACTTTCAGTGATTGCTGAGTCCCCTGGGCGGGAAGTAGGACCCTTAATGCACCCTGAGACATTCTCCCGGACTTGGAGAGGGAACAAATTAACAAACATGGAAAAAATAAGCTGCCGGCTCCCCTAAGCCAGGACCTTAGGGCTGGTACAACTCCTTTGCCTAAGCACAGGAATAAGGGGTCCACAGACTTTAAATGCCTTTCACACCTGTATAGACTTGTGTGGACCCATTTCAATAGCATAAGCCCTCATTACCACAGTACAACAGGGTATATACCTGAAGTCTAACTTCAACTGTTTCAGCTGTGAAGTGGCAGGTTTGTGACGTTTAACACTGCTCTGCCCATTAAGCAGGCTTCTCACCTGCCTACATCAGGGAACTGAGGACTGATGGCTCCACCTACACCACCTAGCCAACTGCAACAGGTCCAAGAATAAGTGGTGCCCCTCAGTCCTTACAGTCAACAGCACTGGGTGCTCACAGTCCGGCTGCAAAACTCACCTACCTATTCCCTCTAGGGAACAGGGACACACTTTCCTTTCAGACACCCAGAGGCAGCCGTCAGCCCCCTGCCTTGCTTAGCACGTGAACCTCTACTGCAGCCAGATACCTGTGCCTACACCAATCATCCTTGCCTGTCTAGGACTGTAGGTGAGAGCCTGCACCACACACTTGGTGAGCATCTACCTGGACACCTGAGCTGAATCCAAACCAGAAAATGTAATAGACTCCTGGGCTCACATACTGAGTAACAGATTTAACTACCTGGCAACAGGACGTTAGGGCTTCAAAGGCACCAATAATCAAACTAGCACACACAAGAACCCTATCTGGGCATATCAAAATGAAACAAAACAAGAAGCTAGGACACAGTAAGCAAATATAAAATAAAAAATATAATAACTTATTGATGGCTTGGAGACAACAGTCAATATCAAATCACATAAAGAGGCAGACCATGACAGCTTCAGTAAGCTCCCAAAATAATCAATAAATTTTCTGGAGGAAGAGATTTTCTTGTAATTACCAGAGGCAGCATACAAAAGATTAATATACAGAACTCTTCAAGAAATTAAAAAGGAAATCCATCAAAATCCAGACAAAGCCAAAGAACACACAGACGAAGCAGAGCTTAAAAAGGTTATTCAAGAGCATAATGACAAATTTAATAGGCTGCAAGAATCCACAGACAGCAATCAGAAATCCAGAAGATTAACAATAAAATTTCACATTTAGACAACTCAACAGGAGGTCATAGGAGCAGAACTGAGGCAGTAGAGATCAGAATTAGTGAGACTGAAGATAAAGCAATTGACATTAACTTATCTGAGGAAAAATCAGATAAAAGAATTTTAAAAAATGAAGAAACTCTAAGAGTTTTGTGGGACTCTATCAAGAGAAATAACCTATGAGTGATTGGAGTATCAGAATGGGGGGGGGATAACAGAAAATACAGAGAACATTGTTGAAGATTTGCTGACAGAAAACTTCCCTGATATTGTGAAAGATGACAAGATATCTATCCAAGATGCTCATCAAACCGCACATAAGGTAGATCCCAAAAGAAAGTCACCAAGACATATTATAATCAAACTTGCCAAAACCAAAGATAAAGAGAATTTTAAGAGTGGCTAGGGGTAAACGAAAAGTCATCTACAAAGAGAGTCAATTAGAATAAGCTTGGACTACTCAGCAGAAACCATGCAGGCAAGAAGGCAATGGGATGACATATATAAAGCCTCTAAGGAAAAAACTGCCAGCCAAGAATTCTATATCCAGCAAAACTGTCTCTCAAATACAGCAAAATTAGGACATTTCCAGATAAACAGAAGTTTAAGGAATTTGCAAAAACCCAACCAAAATTACAAGAACTACTAAAGAGAGTCCTCTGGTTAGAAAATCAATAACATCAGATAATAACCCAAAACTAGAACACAGGACAGAGCAACCACATATCAGCTCAGATAGGCAAGTCAAAAAATAAAGCCAAAACACTTAAAATAGGGAAACAAAGATATCAATATGTAAAAGATGACATTAAAACAAAAAAGGGGATTAAAAAATGTAGACATAGATTTTTCATATGGAGAAGAAGTCAAGGCAATACAAAGAAATAAAAGACTGGTTTAAACTTACAAAAATAAGGGTAAATATTAAGGTAACCACAAAGAAAACTAACAATCCTACACATCAAAATAAAAAACAAGAAAAATATAAAAGTTCAGCAAATACAAAATCAACGACAATGAAAAAGATGAAAAGAAAACACATAAAGAAAAACGACTTACCACAAAAATGAAATGGAACAAAAAAAGTGTCAGCAACACACAAAAAAAGACATCAAAACGACAGCATTAAACTCATATCTATCAATAATTATGCTGAATGTAAATGGTCTAAATGCACCAAAAAAGAGACAGAGGGTGATAGAATGGATAAAAAAACACCATCCATCTACATGCTGCCTACAAGAGACACACATTAGACTTAAAAGACACAAACAAACTAAAATTCAAAGAATGGAAAAAAATATACCAAGCAAACAACATTCAAAAAAGAGCATGAGTAGCAATACTAATCTCCGACAAAATAGACTTTAAAGTAAAATCCACCACAAGCGATAAGGAAGGACACTATATAATGATTAAAGGATCAGTACACCAGGAGGACATAATTATAATAAATATTTACACACCCAATGACAGGGCTCCAAAATACATAAAACAAACTCTAACAGCACTGGAAAGAGAGATAGACAACTCCACAATAACAGTAGGAGACTTCAACACTTTACTTTCAGTGAAGGACAGAACATCCAGAAAGAAGCTCAATAAAGACACAGAAGATCTAAATGCTACAATCAACCAACTTGATCTCATGGACATATACTGAACACTCCACCAACAGCAGCTAAGTATACTTTCTTTTCCAATGCGCATGGAACATTCTCTGGAACAGACCACGTACTAGGCCATAAAGCAAGCCTTAACAGAATACAAAGCATAGAAATATTACAAAGCATCTTTTCTGACCATGAAGCCATAAAAGTAGAAATCAATAACAGAAAAAGCAGGAAAAAAAATCAAACACATGGAAACTGAACAGCATCTTGCCCAAAAACTATTGCGTTATAGAAGAAATTAAGAGTGGAATAAAGACATTCATAGAATTAAACCAGAATGAAAACATATCCTACTAGAACCTTTGGGACACAGCAAAACCAGTGCTCAGAAGTCAGTTTATAGCAATAAATGCACACACCCAAAAAAGAGAAAGGGCCAAAATCAAAACATTAACCCGACTACTTGAACAACTAGAACGAGAGAAGCAAAATAAGCCCTTGAAAAGAAAGGAAATAATAAGAATTAGAGCAGAATTAAATGAAATAGAGAACAGAAAAACAATTGAAAGAGTTAACAAGACCAAAAGCTGTTCTTTGAAAAGATCAACAAAATCGTAAACCACTGGCCAAACTGACAAAAGTAAAACAGGAGAGGAAGCAGATAACCCGTATACGAAATGAGATGGGTGATATCACAACAGACCCAACTGAAATTAAAAGAATCATAACAGAAGATTATGAAAAATTGTACTCTAACAAATTTGAAAACCTAGAGGAAATGGACAAATTTCTATAAACTCACTACCTACCTAAACTAGCACAAACAGAGGTAGAACAATTAAATAAACCTGTAACGAAAGAAGAGATTGAAAAGGTAATTAAAAAACTCCTAACAAAAAAAAGGCCTGGCCAACATGTGTACTAACTGTCTAATAAGAAAATATTTTGTTCTGTAAACCTTTATCTAAAGTGAGAATAGCAGCACAATGGGAAAAGCGTAGTTGATGTCACTGACCTATGCATGTAGAAATTTTTGAAATGGTGTATCTTTGGCTATGAATATTTTTACCAAAAAAAAAAAAGGTCAAGAAGGGAGAGGGTTGACATGTCGTGGAGTTGTTAACCAATGTCATAAAACAATATGTGCACTACTGTTTAATGAGAAACTATTTGTTCTGTAAACCTTCACCTGAAGTACAACTTAAAAAAAAAGTTTAAAAAAAGCCCTGGCCCAGACAGTTTCACTGGAGAATTCTACCAAAATTTCAGAGAGGAGTTAAAACCACTACTACTAAAGGTATTTCAGAAGATAGGAAAGGATGGAATACTACCAGACTCATTCTGTAAGGCCAGCATAACCCTGATACCAAAACCAGAAAAAGACACCACAAAAAAAAGACAATAACAGACCAATATCCCTCATGAACATTGATGCAAAAATCCTCAACAAATTCTACCCAATAGAATTCAATAACCTATCAAAAAAATAATTCACCACGATCAAGTGGGATTTATACCAGGTATGCAGGCATGGTTCAACATCAGAAAAACAATCAATGTAATCCATCACATAAATAAAACGAAAGACAAGAACCACATGATCTTATCAATCAATGCAGAAGAGGCATTCGACAAAGTCCAGGACCCACTCAAGATAAAAACTCAACAAAATAGAACTAGAAGTGAAATTCCTCAATATAATTAAGGGCATTTATACAAAGCCAACACCATCTTAAATGGAGAGACTTTGAAAACATTCCCCTTGAGAATGGGAACCAGACAAGGATGCCCTTTATC
>NW_004444009.1:1533037-1545056 GCF_000243295.1 Trichechus manatus latirostris
GAGCGGCCATCTAAGATGCATCAATTGGTCCCAGCCCACCAGGAGTAAAGGAGAATGAAGAACACCATGGACACAAGGAAGGTATTAGCCCAAGAGACAGAAAGGGTCATATCAACCAGAAATTTTATTAGCCTGAGACCAGAAGAACTAGATGGTGCTTGGCTACCACAATGACCGCCCTGACAGGGAACAAAACAGAGAGTCCCTGATGGAGCAGGAGAAAAGTGGGGTGCAGAATTCAAATTCTAGTAAAAAGACCAGACTTAATGGTTTGATTGAGACTGGAGGGACCCTGGAAGACGTGGCCCCCAGGCTGTCTGTTAGCCCAAAACTAAAACCATTCCTGAAGCCAACTCTTCAGACAAAGACTGGACTATGGGACATAAAATGATACTCGTGAAGAGTGTGCTTCTTAGCTCAAGTAGATACATGAGATTAAATGAGCAGCTCTTGCTTGGAGGTGAGACAAGAATGCAGAGAGTCAGGAGCTGGTTGAATGGACATGGGAAATCCGGGGTGGAAAGGAAGAGTGTGCTGTCACAGTACAGGGAGAGCAAGTAGTGTCACAAAGCAATGTATGTATACATTTTTGTATGAGAGACTAACTTGAATTGTAACCTTTCACTTAAAGTGCAACAATAAAAAGGAAAAAAACAAAACAAAACAATGAGTCCCTCATTATTAAGGTCTCACCAGTCACCATCTCAAAGCAGGAAATGTGAACCCACCACCTACCTGGAGTACAGGAATGCCAGCAGCTTGTCCAGCAGGTGAAGTTTTCCACTAGCCTCAATCAGGTGGTCTCCAATTTCAAAAGGCTCTGGCTCCACACCTAGAGAAGAACAAACCACTCCCAATAATGTGCCCCCAGTCAAGGCAGAGTCCATGGGTAGAGGTGCTGGTGACCAAGCTACAGCAGGAGTCAAGCTCTTTCTAAATGATAAAAGGTCCCAGCCTCATTTCTCTTTGAGGCTTTTTATAAATACTTGTTTGCATGACGATCTTAATGATGCTTAATGCCATCACAGAGCCTGGCATACCAGAAATGCCTAATAAATGTCCACCCAAGGACCAAGCCCATTCTTCAGGAAACTAAAGCACAGGGAGATGTTAAAGGTTAAGGGGACCCAAAATCAAAAACTTGAGGCTCTCATTCTAGAAAACAAATCAAGAAATAGACTTAAATGTATAAGTCAGTGATTCTTCAGGCAGGGAGTGGCAGTTAAAATAATCTGGAGGGCTTCTTTCAAAATCTCTTTCCTCCCCCAAAAAGTTATGATATGCACCTGATTAAGATTCTGTGAAATTTTAAAACAGTTCATAGTGTTACTTGGCAAAGATTCCCTTAAGGCAGCAGGCCCTCCACATTGAACTATCCTAGAGATCCCTGATCCTATCCATATGAAAGTCTCCAGGGCCACAGAAGTCCTAGAATTGCCCCAAAAGCCACCAATCAGAGGGAATCAAAAAAGCCCCAGCATAAATGAAAATGAAAACACTACATATCAAAATTTGTAGGATGCAGCTAAAGCCTTCTTAGAGGAAAATTCATAGAAGTCCACAAAGTAAAGAGGAAACAGCAAAGGAAAATGAGAAGGAGCACACAGTAAGGTAGCAAGAGAAGGTGCTGTCCCAGAAGCCAAGTGAACAAAATGTTTCAAGAAAGGGGTGATGAACTGTGTCAAGGGCTTCTGAGAGGTTAATTAAAATGGGAACTGAGAAATAACCATTGGCTGGGCAACATGGAGGTCACTGGTGAACCCGGAATAGTGTTGATGAAAGGATGACTGACTGGAGTGAGTTCAAGACAATGGGATACCTAATCATGAAGAAAGGATCAGATAAATCCAGATTATGAGACAACTCACAAAACAACTGACCTTGACACTTCAAAATTATCAATATCATTTAAAAAGAAAAAGGGCAAAACAAAAATCAAAAGAGCTTTTCTAGATTATAGGAGACTAGAGAGACATGTCAAATGAAATGCAAGATCTGTCGTTGAATCTTGGATTAAAAAAAAAAGAAAAAGAAAACCACAGCCATAAAGGACATTAGGGGGACAACTGAAGAAATCTGAATAGGAACAATATATTAGATAATATCAATATAAAAAAATTGATGCTAGAAAATGGGAAGAAATGAAGGAGACACAGTAAATATTGGCAATTCTTTTGAGGAATTTTGCTATGATGTTGGCCACAGAAATGTTAATGAAAATAATGTGGGAAAAGAGGGCACTGCCTCACCATCAAACAAATATGGATGATCCACACACTTTCGAAGCTGGGACAAGATGTTCTGAAGTTTAACTTTCTTTGTCATTTCATTTTCAAATGCATCTGAAATTTTCAAAAGAGAGAGATGGAAAACCAAACCAAAAAAAAAAAAAAATTAAGTTTCCATAAATAATCTTAAACTAAAACCCACTGCCATCGAGTCAACTCCAACTCATAGTGACTCCATGTGTTACAGGGTACAACTGAGATCTGTAGGGTTTTCTTGGCTGCAATCCTTATGGAAGCAGAGTGCCAGGCCTTTCTTCCGTGGCACCACTAGATGGGTTCAAACTGCTAACCTTTTGGTTAGCAGCCAAGTACAAATTGTTTGTGCCACTACTGATCTCAATAATGTATCTTTCAAACCTATATCAACCTCCCAAATTTCATGGAATTGCTTTGAGAATTAACAGCACATCCGTATGAAATTTTCTTAAACGTCAGTTTGTTTTAAGGTGGAAATCTAAACTAAAAATTGAACTTAGGTACACTTTGTTACTCTTCAGAAAAATTCTTTTTAACAAAAAAAAAAACAAAAACCCTTTTTAACAGATGTCATAAAGCCAAGAGACAGAAAATGTAAATTGAAAATTGTGAGACTGTTCCATTCCCACCTCCCCCTTCACTTTCTCTCACCTCCCCTTAGTTACTTAATCATTACATTTGATCCAACAAAATAGCTGTACAATCTATTAAATATCTGACAGGGTGGGGTATGAAAGACAGGACTGGGACACCTAGAAATGCATGCTTTTCTTAGGCAATAAGAAAAACTGGACAGGAAAAAAAAGAAATTCTGTAACTGCAAAAACCAATAAAGTCTGAGTTAGATTAAAGATACTCGGCCACTTTCCCTGGCTGATGTGAGTATTATTCAGAATATAAAATTTCATTCCATGTATTTGCTATACAAAGCACATGTGATTATAAAACACTTCCCTGTATGAAAATCACAAACTTGTTGAGTTTCAATATGGACAATACCCTCTGATTACCTAGGTCTTTCATCAAAATGGCCTTGTAGTATTTTTTCTGCATCGCTGACATGCCATGGTATATTACTACTTCGGTCTTCTTGGGAAGCTCTGTAGCTACTTCAGCTTTCACTCGCCTCAGCAGAAATGGCTGCAGGAGTTTGTGTAGTTCAGTTGCTGTGTGGGGGAAAAAAAAACACGAAGTATGGGACAAGAACAGGACTAAGGCATTGAACTACTAGAGAATATACAGCAATATTCATCCTGGGATAGTATCACAAGGATAAGATGGATGATTCTGATAAGGGCTGCAAAAGTGTGAGAGGAAGAAGACTACAACTGCCAGCTGTATAAATGAGGAAGGCTTCCCTCCTTCACTTTCACATCCCATCTATCCCAGAGTTTTGGTTTTGGTGCAGTGTTAAAAGAAACACCAGTGCTACAGAATGCTTAACTATCGCACCCATACACCTTTCTACCTCAGGAAGTGGCATGGAAAGTTAACAAACTCCTTATAGAAGTCACAAGCTGAGAAAAAAACAAAAAAGTGAAAATCAGTAGGCACTTCCCATTTCTTCCAAAAATGACTGAACAGGCCCTATCGTAGAATCATGTTAACAAACAATTAAGAGAGTCATGAGTAGCAGGCAACTGGGAACACAAGGGCTCTGACGTCACTTTTTGTGTGGCTGTTTACCTCCCTGGTCACCGATTCTCTTACTTTTCTATCTAAAACCATTCCACATTAGGGAAGCTTCTGGGTCCAGGTCTCTTGGGTATTTTGTAGGAAGTAAACTTGCCTGACTCGGATTCTTTCTCAATATCCTGGTAACGCTGAGCAAAATCTTCCACCTGCTCCTTGGAAAAAATATCAGGCTCCACAAAACTGAGGAGGGAGTAGAGCTCTTGGAGGCTGTTCTGGATGGGAGTTCCAGTCAACAGGAGATTGAAGACTACTGAGAACTCAAATAAATAAAGTAAAAAATCCATAACACTGTAAAGCAAGACTCAGATAACTATCACAACCCTGACCCAAACAAAGAGAGGCATGGTTTAATGGAATGACTAAGGGGGATGAAAATAGAGTTGTATACTAGCTGTTTGATATAAGAAATGATACATCTTCAGTTTCAATATAAGAAGGCGATAATAATTCTGAGATTATGTTATCATGACTACAGAAATGATGTAAACAAAACCACTTTGTGAACTCTGAAGTACTATATGAGTATTCAATATTGCTATCATTACTCAGTCTGTGTCGTGATTCAAGCTATGTGGGGGAGTCTACTGAAGCATCACAGACACACTGCATATACCCAGTTTGGGAAGTCCAAAGCTAAAGCATCAGGCCCCAACACTACAAGCAAGAAGATCTACATTAAAAGAATGTCTTTTTGTAAAATTTCACAGCACATCAGATGCAACACATCAAAAACTTCTGGATGTTTGTGGACATGGGGACATATACACCTCTAAATGGAAAACAATTTTTAAAAATTTGAACAACAGATAAGAACACCAAGGGTAAGGGATTAATGAAGTAAAAGGTCAGGAAAAACAACAGATGTTGGGTCAAGCAAAGGACAACCTCTGAACTAACACTGACAAGAACTTACACCCCTTAGAGTTTAATATAGCAAAATGGGAAAGCCATATCCTACGTATGTATATTATTTTAAATACCAAAATACAAAATATTTTAAATATGCACGTACATACTCGTACATACACACGTTGTTGTTGTTGTTAGCTGCTGTCAAGTCGATTCTGACTCACGGCAACTCCACGTGTGCAGAGTAGAACTGCTCCATAGGGTTTTCAAGGCTGTGATCTTTTGGAAGCAGATCACTAGACTATTCTTTCGAGGCATCTCTGGGTGGGTCCAAACCACCAATCTTTCGGCTGGTAGTTGAGTGCTTAACCATTTGTGCCACCCAAGTATGCCTACATATACACATACATAATGTGTTTGATTTTTTAAATAAAGTATACGTATTTTATATGTTTGGGTGTATACATACAGAGTAAAGGACATGGCAGGATATATACTAAAGTGTTAATAAATTTTACTGGGTAGAGTCTTAATTCATTAGATTACCATATTTTAGTAAAATTTATTTCCTATATAAAAATAAAAAGAAAAGGGAGAACTAAGACCATGTTAAATAAATACTGCTTCTGTCACTCACAAAATTTTCATTTAGTTTTGCATAAATCTGACTGAAAAAGAGTTTCAATCCATTCAGTTGACTCTATATGGGCCTAAACTAATATTTTTTGAAAGGGAGTTACATAAAAACTAAGACTCTCCTGTGAATTTACCTCTGACAGTGTCTTATGCAGCAAGGAGCTTTGGTTTTTCAACCTGTGAGCTTCATCCACAACAAGAACACTCCAAGGGAAGCTGTGAGAAAAAAATCCAAGCTTTCATTTTTCTGTAACACAAACACATACCTCACAACCTAGTCTTACTACAAAACTCTGACTGTTGTTGGAAAGACTAATATTAAGCCTATTATAAAAATACGAAATACCCTTCCTATTTAAGGGCTTAGGATACACATAGGACAATATCTGCATCCAAAAAAACCAAATCAAACCCATTGCCGTTGAGTCAATTCTGACTCATAGTGACCCTGTAGGATAGAATAGAATTGCCCATAGGGATACCTATAGGGTATCCAAGAGCCCTGGTGGCATAGTGGTTAAGAGCTCCTCTGTTAACCAAAGGGTCAGCAGTTCGAATCCACCAGCCACTCCTTGGAAACCCTAGGGGGCAGTTCTACTCTGTCCTACAGGGTTGCAATGAGTCAGAATCAACTCGACAGCAACAGGTTGGGTTTGGCTTTTTCTGTAGGGTTTCCAAGGAGCGGCTGGTGGATTCGAACTGTTAACCTTTTGGTTAGCAGCTGAGCTCTTAACCACCACACCACCAGGGCTCCAATAGCTGCATAAGGCCGTAAAATTAAGGGGAAAAAAAATTTTTTTTTCCAAAGTAGGAAAGACCTACTCGTTAAAGGCAGACAGGAAGAAGCCAGAGGCGGAAAGGAAAAAGAAATATTTACTGACACCTACTATGTGCTAGACACTGTGCTTGGGGCTTTACATATGTTATTTAATACTCAAAACAATATGGTAAGAAATTATTGTGCTCATTTTCCCAATGAGGAGACTAAATAAAGCTCAGAAAGGTTAGATGACTTGGTCAAGGACATAAAGCCAGTCTGAGGTAGAGCTGACATTCGACCGCAGAAGAAACATCAAAAGATGGTAGTGTCATAGGAGCTAAAGAAGTATGACTTTGGAACGGAGGAAGTGGTCAATAGGATCAAATGTTGCGGACACATCACTGGATTTGTTAATATGGAGGTCATCGGTAGCTGCTGTCAGAGTGCTTTCTATAGAGCAGTAGGTTACAATGACAATTACTCAAGAGTGTTCAGTCATGAAAGTATTATATCCTTTGACTAACACTACTGGAAAGCTGTTCCTAAGAAACAATTCAAAATATGGAAAAATATGTATACATGAATACGTTCCAAGCTGCATCATTTAAAACACCAAAGAACTGAAAATAATCTAAATGTCCAAAAATAGGTGATAAACTATTATGTGGCATTTTAAATGATAATTATGATGATTATGTTGTGATAAAAAAGGCCCATATAATAACTAAAAAAGATATAAAAGTTGTATATCCTTTTTTTTTTTTTTTACAAATGTGAAAGCCATGGAAAAGATAATAAAGTGGAAGTTATAAAATTTTTAACTTTTTATTTTGCTTGTAAAACTATCCGCAATCTCATCATATTATTTTACACAGTAAAACCTGCAAAAGCCGGAATCTATATAAGGCGGAACTGGTCAGAGAAAGAAAACTCAGATATTTTCCATTAAAACAAGCGATAGAAAAGTGGTAGGTAAGACTACACCCTGTCAAAGGCAGTAAAACTTGTGTGACACGGAAAAACAAGGCAGTCCCATCGACTTCTAGCTCTCACAGGTTTCACTGTACTTAAAAAACTAAATGCATATACAGGTAAAATAAAATATTGAAAAGATAGTGGTAATGGAAATAAAATTCCTCAAACATCTGAGACAGATCTTAAGCAGAGGATGCTTTACAAGGAGGAAGCTCTCTTCCTGTGAAACTACAGAGAAGATCCATAGGATGGGTGCGGAAACAGAGATGCCTGGTACCATTCACCTACTGAGCAGTGCATGTGGAGGAAGAGCTGGGGGCCCAAAGCGAGTGCAGGAGTTGGGATCATTTCCTGCTGGGCAGCATGATCAGAGAATGCACTAAGGAATAAAAACAATGGTTATATGATAAGGTATGAAAGTGTCCATAGCAGAGTGCCTGGCCAAGGATTAGCTTTCAAAACACATTAGGTTCTATTATTCCCTCATAAAGGGCTAGGTGTTTAGGTTTTTACCCACAGCAAGCATCCAGTAAGTGCTTGTTCAAT
The DNA here is from genome assembly GCF_000243295.1 of Trichechus manatus latirostris. Lineage (NCBI taxonomy): Eukaryota > Metazoa > Chordata > Mammalia > Sirenia > Trichechidae > Trichechus > Trichechus manatus. The sequence continues at coordinate 1,540,763 of NW_004444009.1, forward strand.
GAAACAGGCTACACGGAGGTGGATTTTGGCTCAGTGAAAGGAAGTAGGTCAAATCACTCATCAAAAGTTGTCTGGCACTAAAGAAGAATCCCTGGAAAGGAAGAGGTAGGGGGAATTCTAGCACTTAATGGAGAATCAGATAAAGTAACTTCTAACCTTCTTGATTTAAAGATTCTACAAGTCTGTCATCTAGCAAAAGCTTAGTAATTTTCATATTGTTAACATGCAGTCTTAACTCTCCATAATAAACCTCTTTAGGGGGCAGAGATTATATTACACTTCCCTGCTGTTTACAGAGTAATACACAATATAACCTTGTCAAATAAATTGAAAGACTACATGTATGTTTTTGGGATTTATACTATGAGTCCACACTATACACGTCCCCTTGTTACTTAGGTTCTTAAATCACTTGGAATGCATTCACGACAGATTATCCGATATAAAAAGAATATATGCCTGTAGAATAAAGTGAAATTCCAGGGTACCCAGATACTTTAAGAAGTTCTCTTAAAAAGAGGCTCTATATAAGCAGTGAGTTTCTATTTATGGTGATGGGAAGCTTGGCAACGATTATGGGTGACGGTTGCACAACATGATTAAGGTAATTTATATCACTAAATTGCATACCTGAAAAATGTTGAACTGACAAATGTTGCTTTATGTATATTTTTACAATAATAAATAGTGAAAATAGAAGCTCCGTAGCAACGGGTGCTGGGTTTGAAAGTCTGCCTTGCCACTTACTAGGAATGTAGCCTGGATGGGTTACTGCAGTGTAATGGATTGCTTTTTGTGTGGCCTTTCTAGCCATGGTCTTGTAACTCCCACCCAGGTGATTGGGCAGGACTGTGTGATAGGGGAATTGTGGCCCACTAAGGGGACTGGTCAGTTCTGCCATCCTGCTGGGCTTGAAATGAGCCACCCCAAAGGCGGGAAAGAGAAGAGTCTACCACACAAAGAAAGGAGAGACTGGCAGGAGAGACCTGCAGGAGAGACCCGCAGGAGACGGTGTTGTGGGCTTCCCGGCCTAGGGAGCAAGAAAGCTGAGTGCCTGTGGGCAGAGACTGAGGGTCAGGGAGAAGCCTACATCTGACCCACAAACTTGGGACTTGCCAGCCTCCACAACTGTGTGAGCCATTTCCTTTATATGGTTCGTGAATTCTGTGAGATGCTGCAGTGAATTAGGGAACCCAAAGATGGTTGGGAAGTGTAGAGCGGAGAGGGAGTAGTTGATGTTAGAGATGATGGAGTGGTACAGCAGCTAGGAAAAGTTGGACATTTGCGACATCTTTTACCTCTGCTTCATAGGAACCAGCTTTGTGCTCATCCTTATAAAAGAAATTATTCATTTATTACCTAATCTTTTACTTTCCTCATCTGTAAAATGGATAAAAATACCTGCCTAATAGGGTTTCCGTGATAACTAAATGGAATAATTTATGTAAAGTGCCCAACAACATTTATGTTCCAATCCTCCTGACTTTTGAGACTGCCCATACATTACCATGAATTATGGTTATCTGTAACTTCTTACCCCTCAATGAGAGTTTATGTCCTCTCAGGGCAGCTCTGGGATTTACTTTCCTGGTATTGCCAATAGCTCCCAGAACAGTTCCTTTCCAAATGAAAAACTTCCAACAATTTTTAAGCTGAATATTGATAATAAAAAGACAAGGAGAAGGAAAGCATGTCCTCTTCTTAACAAAGGTAAAACAACAGGCTCGCTTTCTGGACCTACTTAAACACTGGATTAATCCTCTTTAGACACTGGATGGAAGCCATGAAATCTATGATTGAGCCTTTAGTATTTTAAAATAAGATAATAGAAATCTACTCACAAGAACCTGGATGAGAAATAACATTTAAAATATTGATAAAACACTTTGAAAACAAAAATTTCTGAATATTAAGATGAAGAACCCTTACCTAACCATGCCATAATGACACATGCTATGGACAATGAAACCTTGACAACAACTCTTCTTTTTTTACTTACCTAAAATGTAGTTTGTATTTAACTTACGTTATAGTTATCTTGACATGACCATATACTACAACCATAAACTACCTGTATTTGGTAGTACCAAGAGTTAAATCCAAGTTTCCTACACTTCATGAGCTGATGAGGCCAGAAAGCTAATTAAAAGTATACTTAAAAGAATTTAATATCTATTAACCACCCAAAACACTATGTGCACATTACCTCATTTAATCCTCACAACAGCCATCCCCCCTAAGAAATTTAACTATCTCCATTTTACAGATGAAGCTGAAGTTCGTACAGGTTAAGTGACTAACCCAAGTAAACACAGATAACGAGATGTTATTGTTAGGTACCATCAAGTCGGTTAGGTACCACTGAGTCAGTTCCAACTCACAGCAACCCTACATACAACAGAACAAGTAGAAGGCTAGAATATAGAACTCTCACCACGCTACCTATCCATGAACAGGATTCATGGAAGACATGCATACCACGTGAGAGGTGAAGGATTCAAATGTGAAAGACAGACATGACTTTCATGATGCACTCAAAACTGTTTCTAAAGTAGTGCAATCTACTCACGATTTTAGAAATGATGCATCTTTCAAGCAAATCTGAAAAATTAAGGAAGACACACTATAAAGGCTGGTATCAACATAACTCTGACATTAATAAGCTGTATCAATATCCCAATATTGTTTCCCATTCACTCTCTTAAATTACAGAATTTATCTAAGTCTTATTCATTTATTACGTTAAAAGATTTTTAACATAATTTTTAAGTACCACTCTTATAAACCAATAGATGGGAAGTATGAGTAAGTGGAAGATCTTGCTTACAGTGACCCAGACAGCCTTAGTTTGAAGGAAGACTTATAATGAGGCTGGAACTACGTAAGTGTCCTCCATGTCCCAGTCTAAAAAACCCTGTCCCCTGCCTGCTGCCTGCCTGTCTCATTACTCCTATTCACAGACCAAGATGTAACTCCAGAGCCACCTCCCTGGGAAGCCTTCCTCCTTAATCCAACAGGAAAGACAGGGAGAGATATCTAACTAATTTGGAGCACAATGATTCTTAACTTCTCTTGGTCACAGCACCTCTTTCAGCATCTGATGAAAGCAGATTGTCTTCCCAGAAAAATGTGTACACTCAAGAAAATTAAATATAATTTCAGAAGGTTCTATAACCTTTAAAGCCCCAGGTGAAGAGACCTTGCTATAGAGAAACAAAACGGTACCTCATAGGTAGTGAGCAGCACATGGAAACATGACTCTTGTTTTAGGTCTTGCTGTAGGTGGGCTCTCTCTTCCTTGTCACCTGTATATACTACACAGGAAAGACTTGGAGCAAATCTGAATCCAAGAAGAGAAACAGATGAACATAAATGCTAGGGCCATGGGAAAAGGGTGTGCATATCTGGAAAATGAGATTTTATGGAAGATTTGCAGACATGAAGAATTAATGATGCCCCTCAAACCGAAACAGTCGTGGGAATCTGGTAACAAAGACTTCACAGCACTCGCCAGGTATTAAATACTTAAAGCTCATTGTTGTTAGTTGCCCATGTATAGGCTCCAACTCATGGTGATCTTTTTTTTTTTTTTTTTATTGTACTTCAGGTGAAGGCTTACAGAACAAATAGTTTCTCATGAAACAGTAGTACACATGTTGTTTGATGACACTGGTTAACAACCTCACAATATATTAACCCTCTAACGTCTCAACCTTTTCTTTTTTCGGTGAAAATACACATAGCCAAAGATACACCATTTCAAAAATTTCTACACGCACAATTCAGTGACATTGACTACGCTCTTCCAATTGTGCTGTTATTCTCACTTAAGATGAAGGCTTACAGAACAAAACAGCTTCTCATTTAACAGTTACTACAAATGTTGCCCTATGACGATGGTTAACAATCTCACAACATGTCAACACTATCCTTACTCAACCTTGGGTTCCCTATCACCAGCTTCCTTGTCCCCTTCTACCTTCTGGCCCTTGTCACTGGACTCCTGTACCTCTTTAGTCTCATTTGGTTTTACGGGGCTGTCCACTCCCAGCCTGAACAGTGAACCTTGGAGGTAACTTCGCCACTGAGCTAAAAGGGTGTCTGGGGGCCATACTCTAAAGGTTTCTCCAGTATCCTTTAGGCCAGTAAATCTAGTCTATTTTTTTGTGAGTTAGAATTATGCTCTACATCCTTCTCCAGCTCTGTCCAGAACCCTCTGTTGTGATCCTGGTCAGAGCAGCCAGTGGTGGTAGCCGGGCACCATCTACCTGTACTGGACTCAGTCCGGTGGAGG
>NW_004444009.1:1552001-1556964 GCF_000243295.1 Trichechus manatus latirostris
AGGGTTTCAGGATTGTTGATTCTCTGTTTGGCTTAGTTTTTCGGATCTTTGTTGTGGAGGGACGGCGTGGTGCTTCTGCCTAGACCGCCATCTTGCCGGAGTCCCCTCATGGTGATCTTATGTACAAAAGAACAAAACATTGCCTGGTCCTGGACCATCTTCATCTTCATGATCATTGGTATGCCTGAGCCAATTGTTATGGCTATAATTCATCTCATTGAGGGTTTCCCTTGTTTTCACTGACCCTCTACTTTACCAACCATGATGTCTTTCTCTAGCAACAGATTTTTCCTGATGATGTGTCCAAAGTAAAGGAGCTGAAGTCTCACCATCCTTGCTTCTACGGAGCATTCTGGTTATATTTTTTCTAAGACTGATTTGTTCATTCTGCTGGCAGTCATGGTATATTCAATATTCTTTGGCAACACCACTGTCTGAATACATCAATTCTTATTCTGTCTTCCTTTTTCATTGTCCGCCTTTCACACATATATGAAGCAATTGAAAAGACCATGGCTTGGGTCAGGAGCATCTTAGTCATCATAACCAGCTTCCATCAAGTTGATTCTGACTCATGGCAATCCCATGTGTTTCACAGCAGAACTGCACTTCATAGGGTTTTCAATGGCTGTGATCTTTCAAAAGTAGATCACATGTCTTTTTTCCAAGGTGCCTCTAGGTGGATTCAAACCACCAACCTTTTGCTTAGCAGCTGAGTGCTTAACTGTTTGTGTCACCTAGGGACTCCATTAGTCATCATAAAAATAAAAAAAAAAAACCCATTGCCATCGAGTTGATTCTGACTCATAGCGACCCTACAGGACAGGGCAGTACTGCCCCATAGGGTTTCCAAGGAGTGGCTGGTAGATTTGAACTACTGACCTTTTGGTTAGCAGCTGAGTTCTTAACCACTATGCCACCAGGGCTCCATTAGTCATTATAGTGTCTTCTAAATGATATAACATGAGTAATATGGTTAACATTACTTAAATTAATGGTTCACCCTCAGGATAAGTCCCTGTATGAATAGGCACAAGAGTAAGATGAACAACTAAAAGGGTCTTGTGCTTGCTCTTAAAAAGAAAAACATTTTTCCCATATGCTGATTACTTCCTATGCTACTACGAAAAAGATGGCTTCCCTATACTTCAGCAAAATTTACTAAAAAATGAGTCATGAGCTTCAAATTGCCAAAGTCATAATAACACCTATTGAACCCTACCTACATTGCTTCAGTTCAGAGTTTTGTGGAAGACATAAACTCATTGCTTATAACAATATGTTGGGTTTTTTAATCATATTTTATGTATAATCCAGAAAAAAAAACAAAATCTCAAGGTGACAAAATATCTTAAAATATCAAAACATTACTTCTTTTTTTTTTCCAAATAGAACATTACTGGATGTAAAAAATAGTTTCAAGTACATGTACTCTGTACCTCTCTATCTCTTCTTTCCAGTTGCCCAAAACAGATAAGGGACAAAGAATCAGAAATGGTCCTTCATCGTTTAATCTTCTGGCCAAGTAAATGAATAAAGCAATAGTCTAGAAAACAGAAAAACGATGGCATTTGAAATTCACATTTCCATACGAGAATCAACCACAAAGTTTCCACAACCCTCTGGGGAACGCAGACTTTTATATAAGAATTGGTTTACGAAGAAATAATATACAATTTTCCACACATTAGGAGAGTAATTCATTCCTAGAGTGAAACATGTAAGCCTCAAATATATAATTCTCAAAGAAATTTATGTACTCAATTACTTCAGTAGTTAACAAGCAATGATGCTTAATATTTATGTAACTGAGCCCTTAATGCAAAGAAAAAAATCAGGAAAGACAACAGAAATCAATGAAAACAATGTACAAGATCAGGAATATTTTGAAAACATAAAACAAGAAGAAATACTTCTGTCAAGATGACCAACCACATGGTTGCACTCCAAGCTCTCTTCTAAATGAGGATGTTTTCCTTCCTCTTTCTCCTCCTGTTTTCCTTCCTTCCACGTGTACTTATGCCAAAAAAAAAAAAAAAAAACCCAAACCCATTGTCATCGAGTTGATTCCGACTCATAGCGATCCTACAGGACAGAACAGTACTGCCCCATAGGGTTTCCAAGGAGTGACTGGTAGGTTCGAACTGTCGACCTTTTGGTTAGCAGCTGTAGCTCTTAACTACTGCATCACCAGGGCTCTACAGGTACCTACAGAGCAACTTTTTTTTTTTTTTTTGGCTAGATACTGTTCTAAGCTCTGGTGAACAAAACAGACAACAATTAATGCCTCATAAGCTTAAGTAGGGTACTAAATGAAAATGTTTGTAAAGCCAAATGGTCAAACTTCAGGATATGCCTATAAACACTTTTGACTGGAAAAGATTCTTCAAAAGGATGCCATGGTATACAGAGAAATGAGCACTCATTTGTAAAGCAAAAAATTGTGAGGATGCTCCCCCCAAATACTAAGCCATTTCTGAGAAAATCTTTCCTAAAGATACAACCTAAAATTCTGAGAAATCTATGTGCCTAAACATGCTCACTTCAAGGTTAATTTAAACAGTACAAACAGAGGAGAGGACTTGCCATTCCTCAGCTATAGAGCATTTAAGTAAATTATGATAAATTTTCTTATTAGATATTATGCAGCCAGTAGAAAATAATTATTGTGGAGAATATAATAAGATGGAAAACAACAATGATGATGTTAGATTGATAAAACATAAACTCTATGTGTATTATAATTTCAACCATGTAAAACATACATTTTTACTCATGGTTGTGGTTATACTGCTATGATTATGTGGTAGTAGTTACTTTTTTAATGTTATTACTTTAATTTTATAGTGGACAATATTACTATTTTTTTAAACTACCCATGGTTTACCAGCTCAGACTGCGCCCGGATAAGCCAGCAATAGGTACTTAGTGAATTAAAACCATTCCGCTTAGCTTTTGCTGAGGACCCTACTTAAAGAAAATTTATCTTTTATTACTAAAAACCAGATATGTCTACAAAATGAATTTAGATTCACCAGAGAATTCTACCAAACATTTAAGGAAGAAATAACACTAATTCTACCAAAACTCTTCTAGAAAACTTAAGAGAAGGGAATACTTCTCAACTCATTCTATGAGGTCAGCTTTACCTCAATAACAAAAGCAGACAAACACATTAAAAGAAAACAACAGGCCTATATCCTTCATGAGCACAGATGCAAAGCTTCTAAACAAAATTTTACCAAAACAAATTTTGAGGTGGTATATTTTTAGGAGGCTAAAAGTAGAGCAATATAAACACCTTGGGGAAAGACAAAGGACAATTGCAACTTGCTGGCTCTGGATGAAGTCAGTAGGATAAATCCAGTGTAGGAGGCAAAGGAGATGGCCGGGAGGGCCCGGCACCTGGTCCAAGAACCTGTTAGCCTGGCTCCCAGACATTGGGAAACCAACCTTTGTTCTAGTTTCGTATCTCTCAGTTCAGGAATATACTAGGACCAAGTTTGTTTACAGGAGAAAATTGAGGGTGATAAATGAAAGCTGATACCTCAGGGTGATATTCAGAGGTGATATTATTTACTAAATAACCCCAAGATGGAAGAGGTTTAAGTGATTAAAATAAAGTGGTATCCAGCACATATCCAAACTAGCCTACACGTAGACATGCTCCAGTTTGATGTTTATGTATACAAGATTGACTTGGAAAGCGCAGTCTAAAGGGAATGATAAGGCTCTCATTCATTCTGCGTGTTCACTAGTGAAACCTTTATGGAATTGGGAAACTTACACCTCCATGCTTTCTGACCAAGTTGCCTCTCTGTATCCTGACTGCTCTGCCTTTCTTTGGTACCCCACATATAAGTAAACTTGTGTGAATAACACAAGTGGTATTTGTATCTGGACTTTCCAACAATCCAAGCCTAACGCTAATATCTGTCAATAGAGATATCAATATCAAGACACCATCTGCTTATTGACATCTTATTTTCCAGGTCACTAGACTCTAGCCCAGCTACCTTTAAGGCCATTAGATGACCAAGGAATTTTGGAAAACATAGGGTACTTTCCCTGTACTTCCTAGCATGGTAGAGAAATGGGAAGTAACCCCGCCAACCACTGAGGAAGGGAGAATAATATTAAAAGTGACCCAAATGGGACCTGAACTGAATCCATATGAGGAGTGCGCAGACTCCTGAGCTCATATACCTAGTAACAGATCTAACCACTTGGTGACAGGACATTAGAGCTTCAACAGTGCCAATAATCAAACTAGCTCATACAAGCAGCCTATTTGGGCATATCAAAACAAAATGAGAAGCTAGGACATAGAAAGCAAACATAAAATAAATAAATAAAATAACTTATTGATGGCTCAGAGACAACAGTCAATATCAAATCACATAAAGAGGCAATCCATGATGGCTTCAGCAGGCTTCCAAAATAAAGAATCTAGAAATTTTCCAGAGGAGGACAATTTCTCGGAATTACCTGAGGCAGAATACAAAAGATTAATTACAGAACTCTTCAAGAAATTAGGAAGGAAATTAATCAAAATGCAGAACACACAATAGAGGAAATTAAAAAGATTAGAGAAGACCATAATGACAAATTTAACAGGCTCCAAGAATCCATACAGAGACAGCAATCCAGAAGATTAACAATAAAATTTCAGAATTAGACAACTCAATAGAAAGTTATAGGAGCAGAACTGAGGCAATGGAAGTCAGAATTAGTGAGACAGAAGATAAAGCGCTTGATACCAACTTATCTGAGGAAAAATCAGATAAAAGGATTACAAAAATGAAGAAACCCTAAGTAAAATGTGGGACTCTAACAAGAGGAATAACCTAAGAGTAACTGGAGTACCAGAACGGGGGAGATAACAGAAAATACAGAGAACATTGTTGAAGATATGTTGGCAGAAAACTTCCCTGATATCGTGAAAGATGAGAAGATATCTATC
>NW_004444009.1:1557071-1558592 GCF_000243295.1 Trichechus manatus latirostris
AAGTTCGGACTACTCAGCAGAAACCATAAAGGCAAGAAGGCAATGGGATGACATATATAAAGCCTTGAAGGAAAACAACTGCCAGCCAAGAATTATATATCCAGCAAAACAGTCTCTCAAATATGATGATGAAATTAGGGCATTTCCAGGTAAACAGAAGTTTAGGGAATTTGCAAAAACCAAACCAAAGTTACAAGAAATACAAAGGTAGTCCTCCGGTTAGAAAATCAGTAACATAAGATAACAACGCAAGACTAGAACACAGGACAGAGCAACCAGATATCAACCCAGATAGGGAAGTCACAAAAGTAAATCAAAGCTAAAACACTGAAAATAGGGTAACAGATGTCAATATGTAAAAGATGAAAACATTAAAACAAAAAAGAGGGACTTAGAAAAGGTAGACATACATTTTTCATATGGAGAGGAAGTCAAGGTGATATAAAGAAATAAAAGACTCGCATAAACTTAGAAAAACAGGAGTAAATATTAAGGTAACCACAAAAGAAACTAACAATCTGACAAGTCAAAATAAAAATCTAGAAAAATATACAGACTCAGCAAACACAAAATCAACAACAACGAAAAAGATGAAAAGAAACATAAACAAAAACAACTCCGCACAGAAAATTAAGTGGAACAAAAAAAATATGACAAACACAAAAAAAGACATCAAAATGACAGCACTAAACTCATACATATCGATAATAATGCTGAATGTAAATGGACTAAATGCACCAATAAAGACACAGAGAGTGGCGGATTGGATAAAAAAAACACGATCTGTCTACATGCTGCCTACAAGAGACACACATTAGACATAAAGACACAAACAAACTAAAACTCAAAGGATGGAAAAAACTATATCAAGAAAACAACACTCAAAAAAGAGCAGGAGGGGCAATATTAATCTCTGACAAAATAGACGATAAAGTAAAATCCACTACAAAGGATAAGGAAGGACACTATATAATGATTAAGAGTCACTACACCAGGAGGACATAACTATAACAAATATTTACGAGCCCAATGACAAGGCTCCAAAAGACATAAAACAAACTCTAACAGCACTGAAAAGAGAGATAGACAGCTCCACAATTGTAATAGGAGATTTCAACACACCACTTCTGGTGAATGACAGAACATCCAGAAAGAAGCTCAACAAAGACACGGAAGAGCTAAATGCTATAATCAACCAACTTGATCTCATAGACATATACCGAACACTCCACCCAACAGCAGACAAGTACACTTTCTTTTCCAGCACACATAGAACATTCTCCAGAACAGACCACATACTAGGCCATAAAGCAAGCCTTAACAAAATCCAAAACAATTGAAATATTACAAAGCATCTTTTCTGACCATAAAGCCAAAAAAAGTAGAAATCAACAACAGAAAAAGCAAGGGAAAAAAAAAAAAACCAAATACATGGAAACTGAACAATACCTTGCTCAAAAACTGCTGGGTTATAGGAGAAATTAAGGATGAAATAAAGAAATTCATAGAATTAAACGAGAA
>NW_004444009.1:1559849-1561509 GCF_000243295.1 Trichechus manatus latirostris
CAAGAAAACTACTGGAACTAATAGAAGATTTCAGCAAAGTTTCAGGATACAAGATAAGCATACAAAAATCAGTTGGATTCTTTACATCAACAAAGACAACCTCAAAGAGGAAATCACCAAATCAATACCATTTACAATAGACCCCAAGAAGATAAAATACTTAGGAATAAATCTAACCAGAGATGTAAAAGACTTATACAATGAAAACTACAAGATACTACTGCAAGAAACCAAAAGAGACCTTGCATAAGAAGAAAAACCTACCTTGCTCATGGAAAGGTAGAGTCAACATTGTGAAAACATCAGTTCTACTCAAAGCGATCTACAGATACAATGCAATCTCGATCCACATTCCACCGGCATTTTTGAATGAGATAGAGAAACAAACCACCAACTTCATATGGAAAGGGAAGAGGTCCCAAATAAGTAAAGCACTACTCAAGAAGAAGAGCAAACTGGGAGGCTTCACACTACCTGATTTTAGAACCTATTATATTGCCATAGTAGTCAAAAGAGCCTGGTACTGGTACAACAACAGATACATAGACCTATGGAACAGAATTGAGAATCCAGACATAAATTCATCCACCTATGAGCAGCTGATATCTAACAAAGGCCCAAATTCTGTTAATTGGGGAAAAGACAGTCTCTTTAACAAACGATGCTGGCATAACTGGACATCCACCTGCAAAAAACTGAAACAAGACCTATACCTCACATCATGCATAAAAACTAACTCAAAATGGAGCAAAGACTTAAATATAAAATTGAAAATGATAAAGATCACGGAAGAAAAAATAGGGACAATGCGAGTCCCAATACACGGCATAAACACAATACGAACCATAAGTAACAATGCACAAGCACCAGAAGAGACTAGATAAATGGGAGGTCCTAAAAATCAAACACGCTCATCAAAAGACTTCACTAAAAGAGTCAAAAGACAACCTACAGACTGGGAAAAAACTTCTGTCTATGACAAATCCGATCAGCATCTAATCTCTAAAATCTACAAGATACTGCAAAACCTCAAAAACAAAAAGACAACCCAGTTAAAAAATGGGCAAAGGATATGAACAGGCACTTCGCCAAAGAAGATATTCAGGTGGCTAACAGACACATAAAGAAATGCTCATGATCATTAGCCATTACAGAAATGCAGATCAAAACTACAATGAGGTATCATCTCACCCCAACAAGGCTAGCATTAATCCAAAAAACACAAAATAATAAATGCTGGAGAGGTTGTGGAGAGACTGGAACACCTATACACTGTTGGTGGGAATGTAAAATGGTAAAACCACTTTGGAAATCAATTTGGTGCTTCCTTAAAAAACTAGAAATAGAAGCACCATATGATCCAGCTATCCCACTCCTTGGAATATATCCTAGAGAAATAAGAGCTGTTACACAAATAGATATATGCACTGTTCACAATAGCAAAAAGATGGAAACAATCTAGGTGCCCATCAATGGACGAATGGATAAACAAATTATGGTATATCCACATAATGGAATACTATGCAACAATAAATAACAACGATGAAGCCGTGAAACATCTTATAACATGGAGGAAGCTGGAGGTCATTATGCTGAGTGAATTTAGTCAGTCACAGAAGGACAAATATTATATAAGACCACTATTATAAGAACTCAAGAA
>NW_004444009.1:1561959-1618248 GCF_000243295.1 Trichechus manatus latirostris
AGTAGCCCAAGAGACAGAAAGGGCCACATAAACCAGAGACTTTATCAGCCCGAGACCAGAAGAACTAGATGGTGCCCAGCTACCACCAATGACCACCCTGACAGGGAACACAACAGAGTCCATGATGGAGCAGGAGAAAGGTGAGGTGCAGAACTCAAATTCTAGCAAGAAGACCAAACTTAACGGTCTGAGACTGGACGTACCCCGGAAAGCATGGCCCCTGGATTCTCTATCAGCCCAGAACTAAAACAATTTCCAAGGTCGACTCTTCAGACAGGGATTGGACTGGAATGTGGGACATAAAGTGATACTCGTGAGGAGTGTGCCTTTTAGCTCAAGTAGATACAAGAGACTAAACGGGCAGCTTCTGTCCAGAGGTGAGATGGGAAGCCAGAGAGGGTTAGGAGCTGGTTGAATGGACATGGGGAATCAGGGGTGGAAAGGAAGAGTGTGCTGTTCACAGAATGGGGAGAGCAAGTAGAGTCACGTAACAATGTATGTATAAATCTCTGTATGGGAAAAAGTAAAAAAGTGACCCAATTAAGTAGATAAAGTATTGCTAAGGAGATCAGAGTTAATTTGATCCTTGGGCAGGTATATCTGCTTTACAGAGAAAAACCACATGTCTAGGCCCAACAAGAGGTCCCTGGGTGGTGCAAATGGTTAAACGCTCAACTACTAACCAAAGAGTTGGTGGTTTGAACCCACCCAGAGGCACCTAGTAGAAGAGGCCAGGTGATCTGCTTCTAAATGGTCACAGCCTTGAAAACTCTATGGAGCAGTTCTACTCTGCACACATGGGGTTGCCATGAGTCAGAATTGACTTGATGGCAACTAACAACAACAGGCCCATCAACTGCAATTATAACTCAGGCATATAATCCAAGATCATGAACTCTTAACAAAGGTTCAGGCATTTGTCATCCTAGTATAGGGTTGCTATGAGTGGGAATCAACTCGATGGCAACAGATCAACAGTATAAAAAACACAAACTAGTAGCTAACAGCTAAAGATGGTGGTGATTTGTAAGGTTTTATTTCAGCAGAGGTAAGCAGTGGTAACTCCACAGTAACATACCTGACAGGTCTTACCCAGGCCCATCTCATCTCCCAGGATGCAGCCATTCTGACAGTGGAAGCGCTGGGCTAGCCAGTTGACTCCCTCCAGTTGGTAAGAGCGAAGCTGAATCCCTAGAAATAAAACATACAGCAAATTCAAAGAGCAGACATTTGAGCACGTACACAGGCTATGCTCTAAGACCTCAAATGAAGACCATTGCCTGAATTCTCAGATCCTCAATCCATGGAATAACTGGCCATATCCTTTGCTGGGAAATTGCAGATGTGTTATCGTTTGCCGACTTCCAAACTACTTTTTGAGAAAGTTTAGTCACCATCATATACAAAGCCCTAAAACGGCCTGTCAGCATTACCAAATCCACTTATTATATGAGAAATCAACCTGGTACGTGGCCTCCATACTGCCTGAGTCTCATGCCAGTGTCCAGTCTAGGAAATAAGGCATTACTGATGCAACACAACAATAACACATGGGTTATATGAACGTCTTCTTGCTTAACAGCAACTATTTAGATTTGCCACTTGTACTAAAGTCAAAAATTGAGACAGGAGTAGACTAAATTATGCTTCAAAAAAGAGGCAGTGTTACTGAGAGTTGAAATCATGCTGCATGAAGTACGATTAGCAGTGTGCAAGGACAGCAGAAAACCCAAACTTGCTGCTGTCAAGTTGATTCTGAATCATAGCAACCCTATAGGATAGCAGAGGATGTCTGAAATCTGCATGTGCTTCTGCAGAGCTCTCTCTCCGTTGGGAAAAAAAATTCAATGGAATAAGCATATCTTCAGGAAGAGGAAGAACCCAAAGAAACTTTACATAAGAACTATTAACAAAAATATAACTTTCTAGTTTGAACTCACGGCCTTTAAAAACAAACTACACAATATACAACTAGTACATTTAAAAAATTAACAATAGAGGTACAGCCAAGATGGCAGAGTCGTCAGACACTTCCTGTGGTCCCTCTTACAACAGAGACCTGAAAAAACACATGAATCAATTATATATGACTACTAGGAGCCCTGAACCTAAAAGGCAAAGTTGAGGACTAGGACTGAACGGCAGGGGGAGGGAGAGACGGTTCAGAAGCAGCGAGGAGTAGCCAGACCTGACCCAGTGGGAACTGGCACCCTGCAGGCTGGATCGGCTGGTTTGCATGGTGAGGCAAGCAGTGGCGCTAGGGATGCATTTTCCACATTAGAAGACGCCAAGCAGTGGAGTCTACGCAAGCCTCCAGAACCCATGAAAAGCAACAATCAGCAAAAGACAAGCACCTGCATCTAACCTACCTCACGGATCAAAAAACACCCCCTTTGGGAAGAATCTCCGATTTACCTACCCCCTCTCCGCTCTGCACCGGGTCCCAGGCCGGCTTCAGCGATTGCCGTGTCTCCTGGGCTGGAAGTAGGATCCATCACACGTCCTGAGCCATTCTCCCGACTTTGGAGAGGGAACGAATCAACTAGCAGGAAAACATAATCTGCCAACTCCCCTAAACCAGGAACTCAGGGCAGGAACAGTCCTTTGCCTAGACACAGACATAAGGGGTCCATGGACTTTGAATGCCTTTCACCTCTCACTAGATCTGTGTAGGCCCATTTCAACAGCGTAGGCCCTCATCAGCACAGTACCACAGGGTATATACCTAAAGTCTATTTTCAACTATAAGGTGGAGTGGCAGATTCCTGACATGTGACACTGCTCTTCCCATTAAGCAGGGTCCTCACCTACCCACATCAGGAGCCTGAGGACTAGTGGCTCCACTCATGCCACATAGCCACCAGCGATGGGGGTCCAAGAATAAGTGGTGGCAGAATAACTGGGTGCTCATAATCTGTCTGCACAACCCACATACCTATGTGCTCTAGGGAACAGGGACATGCTTTCCTCCCAGACACTAATGGGCAGCTGTCAGGCCCCTGCCTTGCTCAGCACATGACCCCTGCTACAGCCAGATACCTGTGCCTACTCCAGTCACCCCTGCCCATCTAGGACTATAGGTGAGAGCCTGCACTACACACGTGGTGACCAACTACCTGGACACCTGAGCTGAATCCATACAAGAAAAGTAAACAGACTCCTGGGATCACATACCTAGTAACATCTTCAAACACCCAGTGACGGGACAAGACAGCTTCAAAGGTGCCAATAATCAAACTAGCTCACACGACCAGCCTATTTGGGCATATCAAAACAAAACAAAACAAGAAGCTAGGACACAGTAACTGAACATAAAATGAATAAGTATAAGAACTTACTGATGGCTCGGAGACAACAGTCAATACCAAATCACATAAAGAAGCAGACGATGATGGCTTCAGCAAGTTCCCAAAACAAAGGATAAAAAACTCTTCACGAGGAAGAGAACTTCTTGGAATTATCGGAGGTAGAATTCCAAATATTCATATACAGAGCTCTTAAAGAGATTATGAAGGGGATCAGGCAAAACGCAGAACAAGCCGAAGAACACACAGATAAAGCAGTAGAGGAACTTA
This sequence comes from Trichechus manatus latirostris, assembly GCF_000243295.1. Classification (NCBI taxonomy): domain Eukaryota; kingdom Metazoa; phylum Chordata; class Mammalia; order Sirenia; family Trichechidae; genus Trichechus; species Trichechus manatus. The sequence goes on from NW_004444009.1 coordinate 1,565,535, forward strand.
AGAAGGTTATACAAGAGCATAATGACAAATTTAACAGGCTACAAAAATCCACAGAGAGACAGCAAAAAGAAATCCAAAAGATTAACAATAAAATTTCAGAATTAGACAACTCAACAGAAAGTCACAGGAGCAGAAATGAGGCAATGGAAGCCAGAAATAGTGAGATTGAAGATGAAGAACTTGACACCAACTTAGTTGAGGAAAAATCAGACAAAGGAACTTAAAAAAATGAAGAAACCCTAAGAATTATGTGGAACTCTATCAAGAGGAATAACTTATGAGTGATTGGAGTACCAGTACAGGGGAAGAGCAGAAAATACAGAAAGAATTGTTGAAAATTTGTTGGCAGGAAACTTCCTTGATATCATGAAAGATGAGAAGACATCTATCTAAGAAGCTTATCAAACCCCACACAAGGTAGATCCCAAAAGAAGTCACCAAGACATATTATAACCAAACTTGCCAACACCAAAGATAAAGAGAGGATTTTGAGAGTGGCTAGGGATAAACAAAAAGTCATCTACAAAGGAAAGTCAATAAGACTACGCTCAGACTACTCAGCAAAAACCACGAAGGCAAGAAGGCAATGGGACAACATATATAAAGCCCTGAAGGAAAAAAATTCCCCACCAAGAATTATATATCCAGAAAAACTGTTTCTCAAATATGATAGTGAAATTAGGGCATTTCTAGATAAACAGAAGTTTAAGGAATCTGCAAAAACCAAACCAAAAATTACAAGAAATACTAAAAGGAGTCCTCCAGTTAGAAAATCAATAACATCAGGTAACAACCCAAGACTAGAGCACAGGACAGAACAACCAGATATCAACCCAGATAGGGAAGTCACAAAAATAAATCAAATTTAAAACACTGAAAATAGGGAAACAAAAACATCAATATGTAAAAGATGACAGTATTAAAACAAAAAAGAAGGACTAAATAAGGTAGTCATAGATCTTTCATATGGAGAGTAGGTCAAAGTGATATCAAGAAATAAAATATTGCTTTAAACATACAAAAACAGAGATAAATATTAAGGTAACCAAAAAGGAAACTAACAATCCTACACATCAAAATAAAAAACAGGAAAAACATAAAGACTCAGCAAATACAAAATCAAAAACAATGAAAATACATAAAGAAAAACAACTCAGCACAGAAAATTAAGCGAAACAAAGAAACTGTTAACAACACACACACACACACACACACACACACACACACACAAAGACATCAAAAGGACGGGACTAAACTCATACATATCGATAATTATGCTGAATGTAAATGGACTAAATGCACCAACAAAGAGGCAGTGAATGGCAGACTGGATAAAAAAACACCATCCATCTATATGCTGCCTACAAGAGACACATTTTAGACTTAAAGACACAAACAAACTAAAACTCAAAGGATGGAAAAAAATATATCAAGCAAACAACACTCAAAAAACAGCAGGAGTGGCAATATTAATCTCTGACAAAATAGACTTTAAAGTACAAGCCACCACAAAGGATAAGGAAGGACACTATATAATGATTAAAGGGTCAATCAACCAGGAGGACATAACCATAAAAAAATTTACGCACTCAACAACAGGGCTCCAAAATACATAAAATGAATTCTAACAACACTGAAAAGAGGAATAGACAGTTCCACAATAATAGTAGGAGACTCACCACTTTCAGCGAAAGACAGAATATCCAGAAAGAAGCTCAATAAAGACACAGAAGATCTAAATGTCACAATCAAGCACCTTGATCTCACAGACATATACAGAACACTCCACCTAATAGCAGACAAGTACACTTTCTTTTCCAATGCACATAGAACATTCTCCAGAATAGACCACATATTAGGCCATAAAGGAAGCCTTAATGGAATCCAAACATTGAAATATTACAAAGCATCTTTTCTGACCATAAAGCCATAAAAGTAGAAATCAATAACAGAAAAAGCAAGAAAAAAAATCAAACACATGGAAACAGAGCAACAACTTGCTCAAAAACTACTGGGTTATAGAAGAAATTAAGGGGTGGAATAAAGAAAATCACAGAATCAAATGAGAATGAAAACACATCCTACTAAAACCTTTGCGACAAAGCAAAAGCAGCGCTCAGAGGTCAATTTATAGCAATAAATGCATACATCCAAAAAGAAGAAAGGGCCAAAATCAAAACATTAACCCTACAAATAAAACAAATAGAAAGAGAGCAGCAAAAAAAGCCCTCAGGTGCCAGAAAAAAGGAAATAATAAAAATTAGAGCCGAATTAAATGAAATACAGAATAGAAAAACAACTGAAAGAGTTAACAAGACCAAAAGCTGGTTCTCTGAAAAGATCAACAAAATCGATAAACCACTAGCCAAACCGACAAAAGAAAAACAGGAGAGGAAGCAGATAACCCGTATAAGAAATGAGATGGGTGATATCACAACAGACACAACTGAAATTCAAAGAATCATATTGGAATACTATAAAAAATTGTACTCTAACAAATTTGAAAACCTAGAGGAAACGGACAACTTTCTGCAAACTCACTACCTACCTAAACTAGCACAAACAGAGGTAGAACAACTAAATAAACCTATAACAAACGAAGAGACTGAAAAGGTAATTAAAAAACTCTCAACAAAAAAAAGCCCTGGCCCAGACAGTTTCACTGGCGAATTCTACCAAACTTTGAGAGAAGGGTTAACACCACTACTACTAAAGGTATTTCAGAGCATAGGAAAGGACGGAATACTCCCAAACTCATTCTATGACGCCAGCATAACCCTAATACCAAAACCAGGTAAAGACACCACAAAAAAAGAAAATTACAGACCAATATCCCTCATGAACACTGATGCAAAAATCCTCAACAAAATTCTACCCAATAGAATTCAGCAACATATCAAAAAAAAAATTCACCGTGATCAAGTGGAATTTATACTAGGTAATGTAGGGATGGTTCAACAATAGAAAAACAATCAATGTAATCCATCACATAAATAAAACAAAAGATAAGAACTACATGATCTTATCAATTGATGCAGAAAAAGCATTCAAAAAAGTCCAACACCCGTTCATGATAAAAATTCTCAATAAAATAGGAATAGAAGGGAAATTCCTCAGCATAATTGAGGCCATTTATACAAAGCCAACAGCCAACATCATCCTAAATGGAAAGAGTCCGAAAACACTCCCCTTGAGAACGGGAAACAGAAAAGGTTGCCCTTTTTCACCACTCTTGATATTCAACATTGTGCTGGAGGTCCTAGCCAGAGCAATTAGGCTAGAAAAAGAAATAAAGGGCATCCAAATTGTTAAGGAAGAAGTAAAAGTATCTCTGTCTGCAGATGATATGATATTATACACAGAAAACCCCAAAGAATCCACAAGAAAACTTCTCGAACTAATAAAAGGTTTCAACAAAGTATCGCGATAAAAGATAAACACAAAAATCAGTTGAATTCCTCTAGACCAACAAAGAGAACTTTGAAGAGGAAATCACCAAATCAATACCATTTACAATAGGCCCCAGGAAGATAAACTACTTAGGAATAAATCTAATCAGAGACGTAAAAGACCTATACATAGAAAGCTACAAAACACTACTGCGAGAAACCAAGAGACCTATATAAGTGCTCATGGATAGGAAGACTCAACATTGTGAAAATATCAATTCTACCCAAAGCGATCTACAGATACAATACAATCCCAATCCAAATTCCAACGGTATTTTTTAAGGAGATGGAGAAACAAATCACCAACTTCATATGGAAAGGGAAGAGGCCTCGGATAAGTAAAGCATTACTCGAGAAAAAGAACAAAGTGGGAGGCCTCACACTACCTGATTTTAGAACCTATTATACCGCCATGGTAGTCAAAACAGCCTGGTACTGGTATAACAACAGATACATAGACCTATGGAACAGAATTGAGACTCCAGATGTAAATTCATCCACCCATGAGCAGCTGATATGTGACAAAGGCCCAAAGTTCATTAAATGGGGAAAAGATGGTCTCTTTAACAAATGGTGCTGGCATAACTGGATATCCATCTGCAAAAAAAATGAAACCAGACCCATACCTCACACCATGCACAAAAACTAACTCAAAATGGATCAAAGACAAATATAAAATTGAAAACAATAAAGATCATGCAAGAAAAAATAGGGACAATGCTAGGAGCCCTAATACATGGCATAAACAGAATACAAAACATTACTAACAATGCACAAAATCAGAAGAGAAACTAGATAACTGGGAGCTCCTAAAAATCAAACACTTATGCTCATCAAAACACTTCACCAAAAGAGTCAAAAGACAACCTATAGACTGGGAAAACAATTTTGGCTACGACATACCCAATTAGGATCTAATCTCTAAAATCTACAAGGTACTGAAAAACCTCAACAACAAAAAGACAAATAACCCAATTAAAAAATGGGCAAAGGATATAAACAGGTACTTCACCAAAGAAGACATTCAGGCAGCTAACAGATACATGAGGAAATGCTCACGATCATTAGCCATCAGAGAAATACAGATCAAAACTACAATGAGGTATCATCTCACCCCAACAAGGCTAGCATTAATCCAAAAAACACAAAATAATAAATGCTGGAGAGGTTGTGGAGAGCCTGGAACACTTATACACTGCCGGTGGGAATGTAAAATGGTACAACTACTTTGGAAAGCAATTTGGCACTTCTTAAAAAGCTAGAAATAGAAGTACCATACGATCCAGCAACCCACTCCTTGAAATATATCACAGAGAAATAAGAGCCATCACACAAATAGATACATGCACACCCATGTTCACTGCAACAATTTTCACAACTGTAAAAAGATGGAAACAACCCAGGTGCCCATCAACAGACGAATGGATAAACAAATTATGTTATATTCACACAGTGGGATACTACGCAATGATAAAGAGCAACTATGAATCTGCAAAACATCTCACAACGTGGATGAATCTGGAAGGCATTATGCTGAGTGAAATTGGTCAGTCGCAAAAGGATAAATATTGTATGAGACCACTATTATAAGAACTCAAGAAAAGGTTTAAACACAGAAGAAAACATTCTTTGATGGTTTACGCGGGTGGGGAAGGAGGGACAGGGGTATTCATTAACTAGATAGTAGACAAGAATTATCTTAGGTGAAGGGAAGGACAACACATAATACATGGAAAGTCAGCACAACTGGACTTAATCAAAAGCTAAGACATTTTCTGAATACAACCAAACACTTCAAGGGACAGAGTAGCAGGGGCAGGGGTCTGGGGACCATGGTTTCAGGGGACATCTAGGTCAACTGGTATAACAAAATGTATTAAGAAAATGTTCCGCATCCCACTTTAGTGAGTGGCGTCTGGGGTCTTAAAAGTTTGCGAGCGGCCATCTAAGATGCATCAATTGGTCGCTATCTACCTGAAGCAAAGGAGAATGAAGAACACCAAAGACACAAGGAAAATACTAGACCAAGAGAAAGAAAGGGCCACATATACCAGAGAGTCCATCAGCCTGAGACCAGAGGAACTAGATGGTGCCCAGCTACCACCAATGGCCACTTTGACAGGGAACACAAATGATGGAGCAAGAGAAAAGTAGGGTACAGAACTCAAATTCCAGTAAAAAGACCAGACTTAATGGTCTAACTGAGACTGGAGGAACCCCAGAAGACATGGATGGCCCCCGGACTCTCTGTTAACCCAGAACTAAAACCATTCCCAAAGCCAATTCTTCAGACTAAGTTTAGACTAGACTATAAGACATAAAATGATACTCGTGAAGAGTGTGCTTCTTAGTTCAAGTAGATACATGAGACTAACGGGAGCTCCTGTCCGCAGGAGAGATGAGAAGGCAGAAAGGGACAGGAGCTGGATGAATGGACACGGGAAATCCGAGATGGAAAGGAGTGTGCTGTCACATTACAGAGAGAGCAACTAGGGTCACATAACAATGTGTGTATAAATTTTTGTATGAGAAACTAACTTGAGCTGTAAACTTTCACTTAAAGCACAATAAAAAAAATGGAAAAAAAAACAATAGTTACTTATTATATATCAGGCAAAGTAGTTAACACATTATATAAATTATCTCATTTAATCCTTATAACAGAGTCCCTGAGTGGTACAAATGGTTAACATACTTGGCTGCTTGGAGGTTAGAGACTACCAAGAGGTGCCTTGGAAGAAAGGTCTCGCAATCCACTTCTGATGAATTATCCACTGAAAACCCTAAGGAACACAGTTCTACTCTGACACACGTGGGGTTACCATGAGTCAGAATTGACTTCACAGCAACTAGAAAAAAAAATCCTTATAACAATCCCATATGGTAGGTATTACATCCATTTTATAAATTAGAAATTTCTTGATAATTCAGATAATCAAAGAAGATTAAAATAGGCAATTTGGAGACATCCACTGGAATACTACTCAGCAACAAAAAGGAAAGAACTACTGATACACACAACAATCTGGACGAATCTTCAGAAAATTTTGCTCAGTGAAGAACATCAATCCTCAAAGGTTACATGCTGTATGGTTGTATTATTTAACATTTTTGACACGACAAAATGACAGAAATGGAGAACAGGTTAATGGTTGCCCAAGGTTAAAGAAGGGGTGAGAAGGAAGTGGGGGTGGCTGTAAAAGGGCTTCCTTGTGGTGATGGATCCTGACTACATCAACGTTAATACATTGGTTGTGATATTGTATTATAGTTGTGAAAGAGGTTACCATTGGGAGAAACTGGGTAAAAGAGGTATAGTATCTCTCTGTATTATTTTTAATAACTACATGTGAATCTATAAATGTCTCAAAATAAAAAGGTTAATTAAAAAATGATATGAAATTCTATTCCCTAATGATAACACTACTTAACACTTATATGTAAATTGTAGAAAACAGAAATTACTCTTTGTAGTTTAGGCAGAAAGAGATTTAATACAGGGAACTGGATGACCACAAATTTGTGAAAGGGCTGGAGGAATAACCATCAAACTAAGCTTCCAAGTACGGATGCCAGATCAGCACCACAGAACTGGCCTACTAAGGAAGCATCTACCTGTCCTGACTGGAAAACCAGGAAATCAACCAGGAGGCTATTGCCCCAACTGCCAGCTCCATGACCCTACCACCTCAGCTGCAATCTACACCAGCAAAATGGATCCTCCACATCCAACACCCATGAAGTGAGAACTAGTCACCAAGATAGATACTGCAGAAAACCCAAACCCCTTATAGACTCTCTGTAGCCTCTCCCTTACTTTCCCGTTCAAATCTCCCACAGTTTGAGCAATTAGGCTGAAGCCAAGTCACATGCACAAAAGAATTACAGAAGAGTCTGGGACATGTGGTCTTTAGCTTTCTAGTCGAGCCTGTAGGACAGAGTAAGGGAAGACTGAGGTGGGGGAATAAAGTTGGTGGTAATAATCTTCAATATCCATATAAAGTTGTTTGAATTCTCTTGCCCACCTCTCCAGGTGGATGACAAGTAGTAAAAAAGCAGGCAAAAACAGCAAGAGGTAACTGATCAAATATACAACAAAATCAAATGGCAAATAAACTAGAAAACATATTCCCAATACATATGACAAATATTAATACCTCCAATGCAAGAAAAACCCTACAAAGCAAAGGAAAAGACAAACACCCCATTTAAAAAATGGACAAGGAGCATAAAAAGATAAAAAGGGAAGGAACAAAAGAAAGACAAATATCCAAGTGTCCATCAATTCTAGTAACTAAATAAACATCAGATTAAACAATAGAACATTTTAACTTCTCAAATTAGAAAATATCAGTGTTGGCAAAAGTGTGGAGAAATTTTGCATACTCTGTTCTAGAAAGGCTATATTTGAAGAGTTAAAAATTCATATCTATGCAAGTATATCCTTACAAGGTTATTTTTTGAAAAAATATTTTATTGTGTTTTCAGTGAGAATTTACAGAGCTAATAGGTTCCCATTAACAATTTCTACACAAATTATTCAGTGACATTGATTACATTTTTCATAATGTGTTAACATTCTTATTAATTCTGTTCTGGTTGTCATATGAGGTTTCTTTTTTTTTTTTTTTGCCTCAATTTTATTTATTTTGTTGTTGTTGAGAATATACAAAGCAAAACATACCAATTCAACAGTTTCTACATGTACAATTTAGTAACATCAACTACATTCTTCGAGTTGCACAACCACTCTCACCCTCCTTTTCTGAGTTGTTCTTCCCTTATTAACATAAACTCTCTGCCCCTAAAACAAAACACGTTGCCCTAGAGTCAATTCCAACTCATAGAGACCCTATAGGACAGAGCAGAACTGCCCCGTAGGGTTTCCAAGGAGCAGCTGGTGGATTTGAACTGTCAACCTTTTGGTTAGCAGCCAAGCTCTTAACCACTGTGCCATGAGTTGCTTTTGTCAATTTGATCCCATATAGATAGTTCTTAAAAGACCATAATGCTCAAGGCAGACTTTTTACTAATCAAGCTAAACTACTGTTTGGTTTTAAGATGACTTCCGGGGATATTTTTGGTTTAAGGCTTAAGGATTATCTCAGGGCAATAGTTTCAGGGTTCATCTACCCTCCATGGCTCCACAAAGTCATGAAAATTTGGAATTCCATTCTATATTTTCCCCCTTTTGATCAGGATTCTTCTGTGGAATCTTTGATCAAAATGTTCAGTTGTGGTAGCTGGGCACCATCCAGTTCTTCTGATCTCTTGACACAGTTGTTCATGGAGGCAATCAGCCACACATTCCATATCCTCCTCCCAATCCTGACTCTCCTTCCTCTGTTGTTCCAGGTGAATAGAGATGAACTGTTGTGTGTTGGATGGCTGCTTATAAGCTTTTAAGACCCCAGGCACTATGCAATGAACTAGGAGGTAGAACAGAGGCACTAAACACATTATTAGGCCAATTAACTGGGATGTCCCATGAAATCATGACCCTAAACCTCCAAACCAAGGAACCAAATCCCATGAGGTGTTTGGTTGTACATAAGCAGTCTCAGCAGCTACTCTTTTTTTTTTTTTTTTGGTCATTGTTGTAAATATATTTATCATACAACTTCTGCCAATTCAACTTTCTACAGGTGTACAAATTACTGACAGCAATTACAATAATCAGCTGTGTAACCCTACCTTTAATCAATGTGATTTTTCCATCACCATTAACCCCCATTCTCCCTCCCCGTAACCACTAAAAAACTTCGTTCTCTATACATTTGCCTTTTCTTGTCTTTTTTATTAAGTAAGATCATACAATATTTGTCCTTTGTAATGGGGTTATTTCGCTCAGCATAATGTCCTCAAGCTCCATCCATACTATAGCATGTATCAAGACTTCATTTCTCCTACTGGCTGAGCAGTATTCCATTGTATGTATGTACCATGTTTTGTTTATCCATTCATCTCTTGATGAGCATTGAGGTTGTTTCTACCTTTTGGCTATTGTGAATAGTGCTGCAACGAACATTGATATACACGTCTCTTTTTGAGGCTCTGCGTTCACGTCTTTTGAGTATATACCTAGGAGTGGAATTGATGCATCATAAGGTTATTTTTCAGTATTATTTACAACAGCAAACAAAAAGTTAAGAATCAATGTCCATGGAAGCAGCAGTCAAGGAATCAAACGATGAATTGCATTGAGCAAATCTGCTGCAAAAGATCTCTTTAAAATTTTAAAAAGCAAGGATGTCATTTTGATGGCTAAGGTGCACCTGACCCATACCATGGTCTTTTCAATAGCTTCATTTGCATGTGAAAGGTAGACAATGAAAAAGGAAGACAGAAGAATTGATGCATTTGAACTGTGGTGTTGGCAAAGAATACTGAATATACCGTAAACTGCCAAAAGAACAAACAAATTAGTCTTAGAAGAAATGCAATCAGATTGCTCCTTAGAAGCAAGGATGGCAAGACTTCAGTTTGCTTACTTTGAACACATCACTAGGAAGGACCAATTGCTGGAGAAGGACATCATGTTTGGTAGAGACAGGGTCATCGAAAACAAGGGAGACCCTCAACGAGATGGGCTGACACGACAGCCACAACAATGGACTTGAGCATACCGACTGTGAAGACAGCACAGAACCAGGCAACGTTTCATTCTGTTAGGGTCATCATAAGTCGGAGCCAACTCAACAGCAACTAACAACAACAAATACCTAAGAAGAGAGGCTGTCTAAATTATGGTACATCCATACATTGAAATACCCCATAACCATTAAAAATGATGTTGAAAAAGATTAAATGTTAATAAGGAAAAAATACGGCTTCCAGTGTAAAGGAGAAACCCTGAAGCCCTTTTGACCAGAATAAAATAGCTAAACTAACCAAGGCCCCTGCTACATTCAGCAAAATTAAATGGGATCTTTAACAATGCCTGAACTTTGGGCTCTTTATCTGGCTAGTAACCATGGGCAGACAAGAAGTTGTTTCTCTCTGCGATCAAGCCGGATGTGGAAAGTATGCACCCCAACAAGGGGGTCTTGACACAAATACATTTGTGTAAAATGGCCTCAAGAAATATTTCTTTAGAAAGACCGAGGCACCAACATTATCTGAATCTTCTAGACAACTGGGAAAGTTCCACTTGAGCAAGCTATTTCACCCTTCTCCTGTAGTCCCTGCCTACCTCACATCCCAGCAATTATCACCCTATAACCAACTAGGGGGAACATATGTGTACTCTAAATCAACTCCTTCCTAGTCTCCGCTGTCAGTAAACCGGCCTTATGTTGACTTAAATTGTAATCTCCAACTAAATAATGCATTTTTAGGTTCTTTGTTCTAACCCATTAAATATGTGTTTATGGCCTCACTATTTTGGAATCATTTATTTCACTCTGTGAGATCAGACATTTTCCCTGGGCCGGACTGTTTTCAAACTCTTTGCTTTACTTTAACAGAAAAAGCGATCATTAAACTCTTTAACACCAAAAAATATGTGCATGAAATTTTATCCTACCTACCCCCCAGGAAAAAGGAAATTATACATACACATACACACACACATATACAAGTATGCATACACCAAAGACTGGCAGAATAAACAATAACACTGTGTGAGGAACTTTTAAATATTGAGATGCCACTAGGTCTAATTAAGGAGATTTTAGAACTAAAATTAAGCACTCCATTCAGAATTAACTGATGGCTTTACTTCTACACTCCTGATAAACAAAGCTCATTCGTGTTTATTACTTTAAAAGTGTTCCTACAACTGACCTTAGAAAAAGCTTCATTGGGTTGTTAAAATAAATTTGAGCCTATAGATAAACATGTTGTTTTAACTACCTTAAAGAAGTTCCCCAGCAAGCTAAATTTGAACCTATAGATATAACATGTTAACTACCTTAAAGAAGTTCCCCAGCAAGCGCCTAAGCATTATTTCTTTTCTCTCAGCTAAATAAGCAGTTTATTTATACCTTCCAAACTAATGGTCAGTTCTGTATCCAAACGTTCCAATTAAGTTGGCCCAGCTGCAATTATATCACTAACTTCCTTATCACTAAACTTTCATGTCGAAATTGTTTATGATTTTCATTTAAGAAATATTGCCTTAGTTAATGGTATCAAGTATGAGAGATCTGTTTGACTAGAAACTGATGTAAAGAAAATTTTCACAGTTAACTGCCACCGTTGTAAATCTCACCTCCTTTCCTGCCATTACTTTGATGTGAAGTTGTTATCTGTACTCACTCTACTTGTGAAATATTTGTTTTGCGTGTAAGGCAGAGCAAACCGTTACAGTCATGCTGAACGCATGCTCTCCCATGGTTCATTCCTTCAATAAATTTTATTTGTTTAAATATAAAATTGGACTGTTGGTCCAGTGTCTTCAAGAGGACAACAGTAATAGGATTATGAAGATTAAACATCTTTTCTTTATGTATATGATATTCCCCTAAATGTTCTAAAGAGAACAGGCACTACTCTTCTATCAGAAAGACAAAAAAATCAGTAAGTTTTTTAACAAACAAAGAGTAGCTTCTTGGAATATTTATTCTGGCAAATAGAAATAGGACTTTTAAGTTATAATATCTAATGGTTATTCTTTTGACTACACCTGTTTTCTATTTTTCTTTTTCTCCACAACCAATTTATCTGTTTCCACCATAAAGTTTCCACATATGCCTACTTACTTCATTCACTCACTCTATCCCATCCACTCAAACTTGCTACCTCTTGTCTATCTTTTCATCTTCACTGAAACAGCACATGTCCATGCATACATTTTTCCTGGTTATTATCTACAGCTTATTATCAATGTGTACACAATTCCTAGCTCTCTCTTACACATGCTCTCAAAGAATCATATCCCAAAGCACCTGGAAGGAAATTAGCAAATACACAAACATATAAACTTAAGTCAAGATGAGTCAAACATATAAACATCTGTCCATAAATGAATACTCACAGATGGATACATACTCCTTGCAGAACAGAGATACATATTCTTACAGACTCAGAGACACAAGAAGGTAGAGGTCTTTTCTTGTATCTTATCCTCTCATCTTTATCCATCCCTCTTCTAAACTGGGTGTAGAACTGCACCTTTTGTTTCATTCCAAGAATAACAAAACCTCATGCTTCTGTGGTATTTAGCACAAAGTATGAATTCAATAAATACGTGTTTATGCTTTTGAAAGCACTCTCATTCAGCACTCTAGGAAAGCAATGCCATATTTGTTTTGCTCAACTTTGTACTCAGAGTATGTTTGCTCATCTCAGTACCTTAATAGTATGTGGCTCTCAGTCACATTCCATAAATGATGGATAAACGACCCCATTACGTATTGATTATTGTTGACCCATGATTATCATACAGGTAAGGAACGTACTGTCTTTCCTATTTTATAAATAAAATAAAGGTTTGGAGAGGTTAAATGGTGAGTCAAGTGCAAGCCCAGGAATAGAGTCTGGGTCTCTCTATGCAGGAAATACGATTGGACTCTAGCCTGCAGACCTCGAGGGGAATGCCGGTTTCGCGCGTCCAGGACTCTGGGGAAAAAGACTAGTATAAATAAAATAGACTGTTACATGCGGTAATGAGCAGACAAACATTGCTTAGCTGCATATTTCAAAATACAGCACTTGGGGAGAATTAATCAAAGAACTGCGCGTGCACAGTAAACGAACAACCCAAACTGCAACTGGGAGCCAAGTTCTGATAGTGAAGAGAAACAGCCAATGAAAACCCCCAGGCCAGGCCGCCAACCGACGCAAAAGAAGCTTTCGCACTCTTGGGGCGCCAGAACGTCCTCTCCTTCTCAGGAGGCCTGCACTTTGCGCTGGCTTTACGAAGTTATCTTCCCACCGGCCTGTTTCTCCGGCGCCAGGGCGCGGGCCAGGCCTCGCTCCTCCGCCCTATCCTCATTCATTCCAGCCCTTGGGCCCCGCACGCAGAGCGAGAGGGGGAAATGGCCACCTGCCCCAAGGCATGGTCTCCTCCCCGCCCACCCCGTCCCTAAGGCGGGAAGGGAAGACCCTAGCTCGAGCGGGTAAATAAGCCCACGGCAGGCGGTGAACTCTAGGCGGTGGGGGACCGTTCCAGGCGCGGAGCTTCCGGGCCAGAGCGAAGCGAATCCCAAGTAGTTGGCTGATCTGGGTGGAAGTTCGCCTGGCCTACTGACCTGTCAGGCCCCACTGCCATAAGTCCTGCTCGTCCACCCGCGCCCAGTTGGCCTCTGTTCTGTTCTTAGTCTGAAGAGCCACCAGGAAGCTGGGCATGTTGCACTCGCGCGTCGCTGCGCCCGCGCGCTCCATCCGGCCAGAAGAGGCCCCGCCCGCGCGGCCCTACGCGCTTTTCCTTCCGAACGCGCTCGGGCCGCCGGCGACTCGCAGGGGCAGAGCCGAGCGGGCGCAGCTGCCGCTAGGGGGCGCGTCCTACGCCGCTTTCTAGATCAGAGTTGGGCACGCGGTGCTCTGAGTTACCCTACAGGTTCGTTCAGAAATTCTTCTAATGCTGGCAGTGGCATCACTAGGATTGGTGTCATCCCCTCCCCCCGCCATGGACCTCCTCCCGTACTAGGCCACACAGAATCCTTAGTAATATTTTTTGTATTAATGTTACCCATAAATCGTAATTCCCGGAACGTGCAAGTGCCTCCCCCCTCCCAGCAAGCCGACGGGACAGCAGGCAGAGGCGGGGCTGCTGGGTGATGACTTCCTAACCCCGGTTACTGAGTCCCGGCTCGGGTGAGAAGCGCGGCGACCCTAGCCCCGCGGTCATGGGGGCTGGAAGACCAGAGGCGCTGGTGGACTGGCCCCGGCCCCCAGAGGCCGGGCGCCCGACGGGAGTTCGCGCTCCCGGACCGAGGGGCGGGAATGGATGGCGGACACGCAGTCCAGCTGAGCGCTCACTAGCGGCTGGGCGCTGCCTCTAGGGCCACTTAGGCATGCTGCAACGTAGGGGTACCTCCTACCCAGACCCACTGGCCTTCGAGGTTCCTTTTTAGCGCACGGGCTTGCTTGCTCTTTGGCCGGGCAGAGAAATCGGGCAGCCAGTGCGGCTGCGCGGCTAGCTCCGGGTGGCAACGGAAAGGGTTAGAGCGAAGCCCTCCGGCCGGCAGGGGAAAAGCCCTGAGACAGAGGGGCTCTTCTGGCGCCGTGCGCCCCCTACCTAGGCTAACTGCAGGCGTCTGGCACGTCCCTCCAGGGGTGGAGGTCACGCGGCCCGGCCCGCCCCACCTGGAATGGGGGGAGGTGCTCGGGAGTTGCGGGAGAAGGGCATGGAGGGCCGCCCAGTTCCCGGGCTCAGCGGGGCCCCGGGTACAGTCAGGCGAGCGGGGTGAGAACAGTCTTAAAGGGCCAGTCTTTCGCAGGCCGTGGGGTGTAGAGAGATCAGCCGCCAAGCCCGCGCCCGGAGACCTGGCAGGAGCTCCGCGGGTGCTCTGTTAGATGGGGGAGGGGGCGGTGCAGAGGGCCCAGGCTGGCGTGCGGAACTCGGCTCCTGCTTGTGTCTGCATGTTTGGTCCACACCTGTGGCAGGACACGCAGCCCCAGCGCCGGCCGGCAAGTCTGGCTGGCTGCCTCACACGCTGTCACCCCCTCTGACAGAGTCACCAGATGCAGTTCGCACCTCCCTAGTGACGCCACAGGGTGCTGGTCGCGTCCTTAGAGCCGCTGGGTTCTCACTGGTTGTGCTGTTGTGCGCTCAAGACGCGATTGCCTGAAATGCTCATCAGGGAGTCGGCTCGTTCACTTATTATTTAATCAACATTGACTGTCATGTGCCAGGTACTCCGCTGGGTTTTGGGGTTATGGAATTCAATAACGCATCATCCCTGCCTTCCAGCGACTCACAGCATGATTATAAAGTTGAATTCCCTTTACACTGTAATAACTTGGTTTATGTCCTGAAATCTGGTTACTTATTATCTATTAGCTATATGGCCAAAGTTAGGAATCCCTGAACAGCAGTAAATTACAATCACAAATGACGTCATTGTTTGCTGCAATGAATTTCAGCCTGCACTCTTACGACATGTTGAATTTGCACCCGGAACAATACCTGACACATAGTATGCACTCAATAAGTATTAGTAAATGTTTGAATGGAGTGCCTATGGGGCAATTCTAAAAATCCAGGACCTACGACTGCCATAACTTTCAGGTACAGAGATGACATTTCACAGATGAGAAAACTAATGGACAAAAAAATTCAGGTAGCTTCTCCAATGTTTTCTAGTGAGTCAGTGTTAACTGTCAGAATAAAGTCTAGCACCAACTCCTTTTTTCATTCATTTCTTACTTAGGATATGCTATCATGGTGTTCATATTGATTCTGTGTTTCATTCCTTTTTAGAAAGAGTGTGTCCTCTGGCAACAGCAACCAAACAAGATTAAAGGTAACTAAATCATGCTAGTGGTGGACCTTAGCATTTGCCAACCCTACAAAAACAAGCATGATCAAGCAAAGGTTAATGAACAAGTTGTGTTTGCTGTGCGTTATGTCCTTACCCTGTTGGGTAACAGCAAGACACCAGCTGGCAGCAGCTAGTGAGCCAGATGTAGAGCTTGGGTGAAAGCTGTGACCATAAGTGTACTTTTTGAGTACATTGGTTTAGACCTGATGGCCCAGATTAGGATTACATCAGTGCCTTAGAGTGGAAAAAACACTGGACAGGGATGAAGGAGACTTGGGTTTCTTTACTCCCAAGAAAGGAAAATCTATATTTTTGCTTTTGATGTAATTATACATCTTTGGCATCAAATAACACATAATAAATTTAAAACTTAGAGAAAATATACTAAAAAGAGTGCACATTTAAGTATAACAACAAAGTAAGTCTGTTTATGGGACTCTGGCCCAGTCACTTTAGAAAAGTGGCACTCCGCTTTAACACCAAAGGCAAGAGAACAACACTGGAATACTATTAAGAAAATCTTTGTGGACATAGTCTAGAGGTTGTAAACTGGCAGCCATGCAGGAAAGTTTGCCCACAGGTCTTTTGTTTGGCCAGTCAGAGTTTCTTTTACTTTTTTAATAGAATGCCTTTTGACTGTCATACCTCACCATCAAATTGTTGTTGTTGTTATTGTTGTTGTTAGTTGCCATCAAGTCAGCTCTTTCTCTTGGTGACCTTATGTATAAGAGAGTGAAACATTGCCAGTTCTGTGCCATCAAATTGTTGTTGGTGTTGTTGGGTGCCATCAAGTCGATTCTGGCTCAGAACAACCCTGAGTACAACAGAACAAAACACTGCCCGGTCTTGCACCATCCTCACAATCATTGCTGTGTTTCAGCCCATTGTTGTAGCCACTGTGTCAGTCCATCTCGTCGAGGAGCTTCCTCTTTTTCACTGACCCTCTACTTTACCAAGCATGATGTCCTTCTCCAGGGACTGGTCCCTCCTGATAATGTGTCCGAAGTACACGAGATGCCTTTGCATAGTCAGTAAGACAGAGGTAAACATCTTTCTGGTGTTCTCTGCTTTCAGCCAAGATCCATCTGACATCAGCAATATCCCTCATTCTATGTCCTCTTCTGAATCCAGCTTGAATTTCTGGCAGTTCCCTGTCGATGTACTGCTACAGCTGTTTTTGAATTATCTTCAGCAAATTTTACTTGTATGTGATATTAATGATGTTGTTTCATAATTTCCACATTTTGTTGGATCACTTTTCTTTGGAATGAGCACAAATATGGATCTCGTCCAGTTGTTTGGCCAGGTAGCTATCTTCCAAATTTCTTGGCATAGACAAGTGAGCACTTCCCAGTGTTGCATCCATTTTTTGAAACGTCTCAATTGTTATTCTGTCAATTCCTGAAGCCTTGTTTTTCACCAATGCCTTCAGTGCAGCTTGGACTTCCGGAAGCTCAACTGAAACTTGTCCACCATGGTGACTCTGCTGGTATTTGAAATACCAGTGGTATAAGCTTCTAGCATCACAGCAACATATGAGCCACCACAGTACCACAAACTGACAGACGAGTGGTGGGCCATCAAATTAGTGACTTGTAATTTTACTTTTTGTTCTCTACTCAGAAATACAATGCTTATGCAATCCACCTAGCCACACCCTAAAGGCCGATGCTGAGATTTAACCTGTGTGATATATTTCTATTTAACAAGATTCTCAACAATAAAACCAAATGTAGCCAAAATGTTTTTCATAGCTCAACCTGCACCGAAATATCTTTAGACAATGTGATCTCATCACCTAGAGACTGGAATCTGTGACCTTCCTCCTGCTCCAGTTGACAAGATCCTAGAGCCTATCTTATGCCCTAACCTCACAAAGCTGGGTCTTAGGTTTGAAAAATGAGTACACTTGTTGCACATGTATCTGCACTCCTGAGACACAGTTTCAACTTTGGTGCAAGACAGTCTCTCCACCTCCATCCCCAGAACTGTTCAAAATTGGCATTTGCAATTAATCTTCACAATCAGAGAGTTTTAACCATCATAGAGTGCTTCTGGAAGGACCATGAGCTGTAGTATTTTATAATAGAGATAAGTAAGTAAGGTGAAAGGATAAACACTGCTGCACACCTTCTCCAATTCTGAACCATGGAACAGAACCTCATTCTGTTTAAACAACTGCCTCTTGATCCATGTATAGGTTCTGCATGAGCACGATTAAGTGTTCTGGAATTCCTATTCTTTGTTACAGTTTGTTATGATCTACATAGTCAGATGCTATCACATAGTCCGTAAAGCACAGGTAAACATCTTTCTGGTATTCTCTGCTTTCAGCCAAGATCCATCTGACATCAGCAATGTTATCCCTTATTCCATGTCCTCTTCTGAATCTAGCTTGAACTTCTGGCAGTTCCTTGTCAATATACAGCTGCAGTTGTTTTTGAATTACCTTCAGCAACATGTTGCTAGCAGGTGATACTAATGATATTGTTTGATAATTTCCATATTCCATTTGATTGCCTTTCTTTGGAATGGGCACTGTGATGGTTAAGATTGTGTGTCAACTTGGCTGGGCCATGGTTCTCAGTGTTTTAATGTGATCACTCCCATGATTGAATATCCTGTGAGTAGCCAATCAGATGAAAGGGAGTCTCCTTGGGAGTGTGGCCCACGATGAATATAAGCAGACGTTCTGGCTTTTTGCTCTCTCTGGATCCTGCGGCTGCCTCCTGTCCTCTCATCTCTGGTTCTTGGGACTTGAGCTGTCAGCTTATCTACCAAACTTGGGATTTGTCGATCTGCACAGCCTGTGAGCGGGAGCCCTGCTCTCTGATCTGCCGATCTTGGGCTTGCCAGCTTCTGCGGCTGCGTGACTTGGTAGAGGCCTCTACCCTGATCCACGAACTTGGGACATTCTAGCCTCTACAATCGCGTGAGCTGTTTCCTTGATAAAAATCTCTCTATATATGTATATTTGTACACTTCACTGGTATTGCTTCTCTAGAGAACCCAGCCTAAGACAGGCACAAATATGGATCTCTTCCAGTTGATTGGTCAGGTAGCTGTACCCAAATTTCTTGACATAGATGAGTAAGAGCTTCCAGCGTTGCATCTATTTGTTGAATCATCTCAGTTGGTATTTCATTAATTCCTGGAGACTTGTTTTTCTCCAACGCCTTCAGTGCAGCTTGAACATCTTCCTTCAGTATCAGTAGTTTGATCATATGCTACCTCCTGCACCATTCAATGTTTTACCCATAGAATCCTTCAGTAATGCAATAGCTTGAACCTTTGCTTCAGTTTTTTCAGCTTGAGAAATGTTGATTGTGTTCTTCCCTTTGGGTTTTCTAACTTTAGATCTTTGTACATTTCATAATACTTTGCCTTGTCGTCTTGCCAAAATGAAGACAATTTGAAGCACTTAATGATGAAAGTTAAAGACTATAGCCCGGCCAAACACCACAGTATGAATTACACCTGAACGTGAAGAAAATGAAAATCTTCACAACTGGACTAGTAAACAACATCTTTTTGGACAATCAACGTCTGTGGAAGCAGTAGTCTAGAAATGACGTATTGCATTGGGAAAATCTGCTGCAAATGACTTCTTTAAAGTTTTAAATAGCAAAGATATCACTTTGATTACTAAGGTGCACCTGACCCATGGCATGGTCTTTTCTATCACCGTCATATGCATGAGAAAGCTAGACAATGAAAAAGAAAGACAGAAGAAGAATTGATGCATTTGAACTGTGGTGTTGGCAATGAATACTGAATATCATAGACTGCCAGAACAAACAAATCAGTCTTAGAAGAAATACAGCTAGAATGCCCCTTAGAAGTGAGGATGGCTAGACTTCATCTTGCTTACTTTGGACATGTCATCAGGAAAGACCAAACGCTAGAAAAAGACATCATGGTTAATAAAGTAGAGAGTCGGCGAAGGCGAAAGAGGCCCTCGGTGCAATGGATTGACATAGTGTCCATTATAATAGGTGTATAATAGTATCTCATTTAGTTTTAATTTGCATTTCCCTAATGACTAATGATTTTGAGCATCTTTTCGTGTGTGTGTGTGTGTGTGTGTGTGTGTGTGTGTGTGTGTGTGTGTGTGTTTTGCCATCCATTGATCTTTGGTAAGAAGCCCTGGTGGTGCAACAGTTAAGCGCTTGGCTGCTAACCAAACGGTTGGCAGTTTGAACCCACCCAGCAGCTCTGTGGGAGAAAGACCTGGCAATCTGCTTCTGTAAAATTACAGCCTAGGAACCCCATGGGGTAGTTCTACTCTGTTACATGTGGTCACTATGAGTTGAAATCTACTCGACAGCACCTAGCAACAACAACAGATCTTTTGTGAAGTGTCTGTTCAGATCTTTTGTCCATTTTTTATTGTTAATTGTTTTCTTATTGTTGATTTTTGGGAGTTCTTTATATATTCTGGGTGCTAGTTTTTTGTCAGATACATGATTTACAAGCCTGGACAATGGTTTTTCTTTTTTTATTCTCTTAACAGTGGCTTTTGAAGAGAAGTCTTAATTTTTACAAAGTCCAGTTAATCGATTTGTTCCTATGTGGATCATACTTTTGGTTTTTTATCTGAGAAATATTTGCCTAACCCAAGGTGATGAAGATTTTTTTCCTGTATTTTCTCCTGAGTTTTGTAACTATACCTTTTATATTTAGGTCTATGATCCATTTTGAGTTAATTTTTATACAATGTGAGGCATAGGTCAAGGTTCATTTTTTGTGTGTGTTTGGATGCCTAATTTTTCCAGGACTATTTGTTGAAAAGGCTGTCATTTCTCCAGTGAATTGCCTTTGTACCATCATTAAAATCAATTGACTGAATTTTTGAAGGTCTGTTTCTACAGTCTCTATTCTGTTCCATTGATCTGTGTGTCTATCCTTTCACATTACCACAGTTTTCTTTACTGTATCTTTATGATGTATCTTAAAAATGGGTAGTGTAAGTCCTCCAACTTTGTTCTTCTTTCTCAAAATTGTTTTTGAATACCTTAGTTTCTTTCATTTCCATATGAATTTTAGAATCAGCTTCTCTATATATACAAAGAATTCTCCTGGTATTTTAATTGAGATTTCATTACATATCTAGATAATTTGGAGAGAAGTAACATCTTAAATATGTTGAGTCTTCCAATTCATGAAAAGGGTATGTCTCACCACTTATTTAGGTTTTCTCTAATTTCTTTCATCAGCATTTTCTAGTCTTCAGGATATGGATCCTGCATGTATCAGTAGAATTATACCTAAACCCATTGAGTCAATTCCGACTCGTAGTGACCATATAGGACAGAGTAGAACTGCCCCATAGGGTTTTCAAGGAGCAGCTGGTGCTTTGAACTGCTTACCTTTTGGTTAGCAGCTGAGCTCTTAACCACTGTGCCACCAGGGCTCTAAGTAGTTCACTTATTGGGAGCTATTATAAATGATACTGTGTTTTAAAATTTCATGTTCCAATTGTTCATTGCTGTTGTTGTTGTTGTTAGGTGTCATTGAGTTGGTTCCAGCTCATAGCGACCCTATGCACGACAGAACGAAACACTGCCCGGTCCTGCGCCATCCTCACTATCATTGTTATGCCTGAGTGCATGGTTGTAGCCACTGTGTTAATCTTCCTCTTTTTCACTGATCCTCTACTTTACCAAGCATGATGCCCTTCTCCAGGGATTGGTCCCTCGTGGTCACATGTCCAAAGTACGTGAGACGAAGTCTCACCATCCTTGCTTCTAAGGAGCATTCTGGTTGTACTTTTTCCAAGACAGATTTGTTTGTTCTCTTGGCGTCCATGGTATTTTCAATATTCTTCACCAACACACAATTCAAAGGTGTCAATTCTTCTTAGGTCTTCCTTATTCATCGTCCAGCTTTCACATGCATATGAGGCGATTGAAAACACCATGGCTTGGGTCAGGCGTACGTTAGTCTTCAAGGTGCCATCTTTACTTTTTAACACTTTAAAGAGGTCTTTTGCAGCAGATTTGCCCAATGCAATGTGTCTTTTGATTTCTTGATTGCTGCTTCCATGGGCGTTGATTGTGGATCCAAGTAAAATGAAGTCCTGGATAACTTCAATCTTTTCTTCGTTTATCATGATATTGCTTATTGGTCCAGTTGTGAGGATTTTTGTTTTCCTTATGTGGAAGTGTAATCCATACTGAAGACTGTGGTCTTTGATCTTCATCAATAAGTACTTCAAGTCCTCTTCACTTTCAGCAAGCAAGGTTGTGTCGTCTGCATATCACAGGTTGTTAATGAGTCTTCCTCCAATCCTGATGCCCCATTCTTCTTCATACAGTCCAGCTTCTCAGATTATTTGCTCAGCATATAGATTGAATAGGCATGTTGAAAGGATACAACCCTGATGCACACCTTTCCTGACTTTAAACCACACAGTATCCCCTTGTTCTGTTCAAACGACTGCTCCTTCATCAATGTACAGGTTCCTCATGAGCACAATTAAGTGTTCTGGAATTCCTGTTCTTTGCAGTGTTATCCATAATTTGTTAAAATCCACAGAGCTGAATGCTTTTGCATAGTTGTCATGGATTGAATTGTGTCTCCCAAAAATATCTGTCAATTTGGCT
Source organism: Trichechus manatus latirostris (assembly GCF_000243295.1). Taxonomy (NCBI): domain Eukaryota; kingdom Metazoa; phylum Chordata; class Mammalia; order Sirenia; family Trichechidae; genus Trichechus; species Trichechus manatus. Next base: position 1,588,017 of record NW_004444009.1, read on the forward strand.
GGATCATGATTCCCAGTATTGTATAATTGTGTACCATTTTGTAATCTGATGTGATTTCCTTATGTGGTATAAATTCAATCACTATGATCTAATAAGTTGGATTAGCAGCAGTTATACTGATGAGGTCTACAGAACTGGATAGTGTCTTAAGCCAATCTCTTTTGAGATATAAAAGACAGAAGTGAGCAGAGACACATAGGAACCTCATATCACCAAGAAAGCAGTGCTGGGAGCAGAGTGCATCCTTTGGACCTGAGGTTCCTGCGCAGAGATGCTTCTAGACCAAGGGAAGACTGATGCACCACGAGGACCTTCCTCTGGAACCAACAGAGAGAGAAAGCCTTCTCCTGGAGCTGACACCCTGAATTTGGACTTATAGCCTACTAGACTGTGAGAGAATAAATTTCTCTTTGTTAAAGCCATCCACTTGTGGTATTTCTGTTATAGCAGCACTAGATGACTAAGACAATAGTCAATAAAATGCAAGTAAACATCTTTTTGGTATTCTCTGCTTTCAGCCAGGATCCATCTGACATCGGCTATGATATCCCTGGTACTGTGTCCTCTTCTGAATCCGGCTTGAATTTGTGGCAGTTCCCTGTTGATATACTGCTGTAGTTGCTTTTGAATGATCTTCAGCAAAATTTTACTTGGGTGTGATATTAATGATATTGTTCGATAATTTTCTGCATTCTGTTGGATCACGTTTCTTGGAGATAGGCATAAATATGGATCTCTTCCATTTGGTTGGCCAGGTAGCCACCTTCCAAACTTCTTGGCATAGATACATGAGCACTTCTAGTGCTGCATCCTTTGGTCAAAACATCTCATTTGGTATTCCATCAATTCCTGGAGCCTTGTTTTTCGCTAATGCCATCAGTGCAGCTTGAACCTCTTCCTTCAGTACCATTGGTGCCTGATCATATGCTACTTCTGAAATGGTTGAATGTCAGCCAGTTCTTTCTGGTATAGTAACTCTATTCTTTCCATCTTCTTTTGATGCTTCCAGTTTTGTTCAATATTTTGCCCATAGAATCCTTAAAAATTGCAACTTGAGGCTTGAATTTTTTCTCCGGTTCTTTCAACTTGAGAAATACAAAGCATGTTCTTTCCTTTTGGTTTTCTGTCTCCAAGTCTTTGCACATGTTGTTATAATACTTTACTTTGTCTTCTTGAGCCACCTTTTAAAATCTTCCATTCAGTTCCTTTACTTCATCATTTCTTCCTTTTGCTTTAGCTACTCTATGTTCAAGAGCAAGTTTCAGAGTCTCTTCTGACATCCAATTTGGTCTTTTCTTTCTTTCCTGTCTTTTTAATGACCTCTTGCTTTCTTCATGTATGATGTCCTTGATGTTATTCCACAACTCGCCTGTTCTTTGGAAATTAGTGTTCAATGCATCAAATCTATTTTTGAGGTGGTCTCTAAATTCAGATGGGATATACTCAACGTCGTACTTTGGCTCTTGTGGACTTGTTCTCATTTTCTTCAGTTACAGTTTGAATTTGAATGTTAGCAATTGATGGTCTGTTCCACAGTCGGCCCCTGACCTTGTTCTGACTGATGATATTGAGTTTTTCCATCATTTCTTTCCACAGATGTAGTCTATTTGATTCCTGTGCATATCATCTGGTGAGGTCCAGGTGTATAGTCTCCATTTATGTAGTTGAAAAAAGGTATTTGCAATGAAGAAGTCATTGGTCTTGCAAAATTCTATCATGTGATCTCTGGCATCGTTTCTATCACCAAGGCTGTATTTTCCAACTGCTGATCCTTCTTTGTTTCCAACTTTCACATTCCAATCAGCAGTAATTATCAATGCATCCTGATTGCCATGTTCAAGCAATTTCAGACAGCAGAAGTTGGTAAAAATCTTCAGTTTCTTCATCTTTGGCCTTAGTGGTTAGTGCGTAAATTTGAATAATAGCCGTATTAACTCATCTTTCTTGTAGGCATATGGATATTATCCTATCACTGACAGTGTTGTACTTCAGGATAATCTTGAAGTGTTCTTTTTGACGATGAATGCAACGCCATTCCTCTTCAAGTTGTCATTCCTGGCATGGTAGGCCATATGATTGTCTGATTCAAAATGAGCAGTACCAGTCCATTTCAGCTCATTAATGCCTAGGATATTGATGTTTATGTGTTCCATTTCATTTTTGACCATTTCCAATTTTCCTAGATTCATACTTCGTACATTCCATGTCCCAATTATTAATGGATGTTTGCAGCTGTTTCTTCTCATTTTGAATCGTGCCACATCAGCAAATGAAGGTCCTGAAAACTTGAATCCATCCACATCATTAAGATCGACTCTACTTTGAGGAGGCAGCTCTTCCCCAGTAGTCTTTTGAGTGCCTTCCAACCTGAGGGGCTCATCATCCGGCACTATATCAGACAAATGTTTACTGCTATTCATAAGATTTTCAGTGGCTAATTTTTTTCAGAAGTAGACCACTGGGTCCTCCGTCCTAGTCTGTGTTAGTCTGGAAGCTCAGCTGAAACCTGTCTGCCATAGATGACCCTGCTGGTATTTTAATACTGGTGGCATAGCTTCCATCATCACAGCAACATGGAAGCCCCCACAGTAGGACAAACTGATGGATGCATGGGGGTGTCCATTGCTAGTGTATAGAAATATGATTGATTTTTGTATGTTGACCTTGTATCCTGCAACCTTGCTAAACTCACTTATTGGTTCTAGTAGCCTTTTTGGTAGATTCCTTGGAATGTGCTACATGGAAAAATAGGCCATCTGCTAATAGGGACAATTTGATTTCTTCCTTTCCAATTTAAATGCCTTTTATTTATTTTTCTTCTTTTATTGCACTGGCTAGAACTTCCAGTAAATTTTTGTTTCTAATCAAGCTGAAATTAATTTTTTTATAAGGAGTTATATTAGCTTCTTAGAGCTATCATAACAAATTACCACAAACTGAGTGGCCTAAAATGTATTCCCTCACTGTTCTGGAGGCTGGAATTCCAAAATTAAGGTGTCAGCAGGGCCATGCTCCCTCTGAAGGCTCAAAGGAGAGAAGGTTCCATGACTTTCTCTTAGTTTCTGGTGTTGCCAGCAGTCATTGGCTTTCCTTAGCTCCAGTCTCTATCTCTGTTGACACATAGTGTTCTCCCTCTGTGTTTGTCTGTGTCTCTTCTCCTCTTCTTATAAGCACACCAGTCATACTGGATTAAGGGCCCCCCCTACTTCAGTAAAGCCTCATCTTAATTTAAGTAATTATGTCTGCAATGGCCCTATTTCCAAATAAGGTCACATTCTGAAGTTCCAGGAAGATCATGAATTTTGGGAGGACATTATTCAACACAGTACAGGTATGATGTAAGGGTCAAGGTTTTTCCCCCACGTAGCACTATTTATTGAAAAAGCTATTTTTGAAAAGATTAATAAAATTGATATGACTGATCCAGAAGAAAAAGAGTGAGAGAGAAAACAGAAATTACCAATATCAAGAATGATAAAAGGGATATCACTACAGATGCTACACACATTAAAAGAATAATATGAGAATGTTGTGAGTAACTTCTATGTAGCTTTATGCCAATAAATTTGACAACCTGAATGAAATGGACAACTTTCTAGAAAAACATAACTTAAAGAAACTGGCACAAGAAGAAATAGAAACTTTGAATTTTCCTGTATGTATTAAAGAAATAAAATCCACAATTTAAACCATTCCAAAAAAGAAAACATCAGGTCCAATTGCTTCACCAGTCAACACTACGAAATATTTAAGGGAAAAAAGGATAACAATCTTACTAAAAAATTTTGAGAGAAGCCAGCATAACCTTGATACCAAAACCTATCAAGGACATTAGAAGAAAAAAAATTATAGAGCAATATCCCTTAAGAACATATATGGAAAAATCCTAAATGAAATATTAATGGATCAAATGCAGTGATATATAAGAAGGATAGTACATTATGATCATGTGAGATTATTCCTGAAATACTAAAAATCACTGAATTGTACACTTTAAAAGGATGAATTTTATGTCTATAAAGCTGTTTTAAGAAGTCATTGCATACTATCATTAAGATTTGTGCATTTTATTCTGATGTAAAGTATTATTAAAAAAAAAAAAAAGAACAAATACAAACAAAAAAACTTCCTCCTTTCTTCGTCTACTAGGTGAGCCCCTATCAATAAGGAGGCTTTTCTGGGAATTCTCTTCCTTTCCATTTTTTTTTTTTTTTCCTATTCACAGTTGCCATCATTTCCCATCTTTTGTTTCTCTACCATGGTCTCCCCTTGGGTTCACAAACTATTCCTTAGATAAGAGGAAACATGGGGGTTAAAGTTCTTTAAGTCACTGAAGACTGAACTACTTCTAAAGGCCTTTGTGGCCTCAGTATTTAGTTCTCTAACATACCTGTTCCCTTTGCTGAGCTATCCAACTGCTCCAGTTTACCATATTTGAAATATGGATGTGGTTCCCAATATTAATAGCTTATCCTGGTTGAGACTCACTCTATGTACTGAACCTCAGCTGGCCTCCACTATAGGTGCTCCTTGACACCTCACTCTCTCTGCTGCTCCACATCTATCACTGCAGTCATTCTACCTCTGAAACACCCAGAATCACTGACTGCTTGTGATCTCCACTGTCCCCAAACCAAACCCACTGCCACAGAGTTGATTCTGACTCATAGCGACCCTATAGGACAGTGTAGAACTGCCCCATAGGGTTTCCAAGGCTGTAATCTTTACAGAAAGCAGCTTTGGTGGCGCAGGAGTCCACCAGCAGCTCCGCGGGAGTACAGCGTGGCTGTCTGCTCCCATAAAGATCACAACCTTGGAAACCCTATGGGGAAGTTCCACTCTGTCCTATAGGGTTGCCATGAGTCGGAATCTACTCTATTGGCAACGGGTAATCTTTACCGAAGCAGACTGCTGCATCTTTCTCCAAAGGAGCACCTGGTGACTTTGAACTGCTGATCTTTTGGATAGCAGAAGAGCACCTAACCATTGCACCACCAGGGCTCCTTTTCACTATCCCCACCCCAGTCCAAATCTATACTCCTTTCACTTTGAAAACTCTATGCTAGTGAGCATTTGCCATACAATATCCAATAATGTTTGGATTATATCACTTCACTGCTTAAAACTTTTCTATGGTTTCCCATTATACTTGGGGTCAAATTTGGACTCCTTATATGGCCTTCAAGGCCTTGTGTGATCAAGCCTCACCTCTGGGTATCCGTCTTGCACCACTTCATCTCTTCAACACTGTGCCCAGCCACATTGGCCTTGTTTTTGGACTTGAGATTTGTCAAGCTTTTTCCTGCTTTGGCACGCTCTCTTCCTCTGCTTGGAAACCCCTTCCTCTTTCTGAATTCTCCAGAGAGTAATCTAAATTTCATCTTATTACTCTCTCGTAAAAGCCACCTCTTTTCTTTTGCAGTACTGACTGCAATTTATAATTATATGCATGCCTGTTTGTCTTCTTCCTTTCCTAGTATGTTCCATTAGGAATCCAGGAGTGTTTTGTGCCACATCATATTATTAGCTTCTTTCTCTCCCATTTCCCTCTCTCTTGCCCTTTGCTGGAGTTATTTTTTCAACCTTAGTTACTTAATCCTTCATCCTGACTGCAGTGACCTTTTGGAATGGTGTGAGAGGATCAATGCCCACTACCCTGCATTTCTAATAGCTCTCACTGGGGTATTTCCCTCAGACATAGGTTGATACACCAACTGTTTGTGTGTGTGTGTGATTTGTTTTGCATACCCAACATTTCCTGATTCAACTTTCTGACAGCCATTTTCTTTTTCAAAAAATTAATTCAGTTTCATTTTTTGAATAGTTACATATGTCCACATGGCCAAGACTTCTATTGCTTTGGAACTGGCAGAATTCTTCTGTATACCGGCTGCCTGATGGTATCCAAGGAGTAGGATCAGGTCTGTGAGATTCCCTAAGCTCTAAGAAGAGTGACCAACCATGCTGGTTTGCCCAAAGAGTGTTCCAGTTTAAGCACCGAAAGTCTTGTGTCCTGGGAGACCCCTTAGTCCTGGGCAAACTAGAATAGTTGGTCACCTTTCAAGTACTATTAAGAGGTTGTTGAAATATGGAATTAGTCTGAGATCTTTTGAGAAATAAACTGTGTAAATAAACTATGAAGAATGACAGCATTAAACTCTACTCCTTGGGAACTGCCATAATAGTCCCAGAAGGAAAAACATCTTCCATCTGCTACACTTCCCATCTCTTGCCTCAAACTCCAGTGCTACCTCTTTTAACTGTTCCTTGCAGATTTCACTGGAAATGGTGCATTGATCTGTTCCTTTGTGAAAATTAATTCTGTCCATAAATGTTACTTCACCTAGTGTTGACCTTAGGTGTAATTGTAGAAAAGGCAAAGAGGAGAAAGAAGCCTGTGGTATAAGAGAAAGAACTTAGAAGGCCTGAGGTCAAATTCCAGCCAGATACTAATTATATGAACACTAGAAATACACTTTCAACTTTCTTAATCTAGTCCTTACCTATGAGATAAGAGGTTTAGATTTAATGGACCTCTTCCAGCTCTAATGTCTCGTAAATCAATGGCTATTTTCAGTGTGCCTCTAACAATCTTTTTAAAACGTTTCCTCCACACTTCCTTCCCTGCTACTTGGAAGTTTAATAGTGTCCCATGGATGCCCTAAGACCCTCTACTTAGATGACTCACTAATTCTAAACTGTGTTTCATGTTCTTAATTTTGATTAAGGAAAAAAAAAAAAAACTTACCTAATCTGTGTCGTCATGTCTACGTGTCATTGTGTGGTTATGTAGCAATCAGACAGTTCAAGGCTCAGACTAGGAGCTCAAATAGACCAGTAGGATTGGCAAAGGTTGAGAGAGGAATCAAGATATTAAGAATATACAGTCAGGGTAAAGTATTACTGGGTCAGCATGTGAATCCAAAGGAAGATACTAAACCTGAGATCAGCCCATATGAGGAGGAATAAAACCAAAAAATACAAACCGACTGCCGTCGAGTCAACTCCAACTCATAGCAACCCTATAAGACAGAGTAGAACTGCCCCATAGGGTTTCCAAGGAGCGGCTGGTAGATTCAAACTGCTGACCTTTTGGTTAGCAGCTGAGCTCTTAACCACTATGCCACCAGGGCTCCACTGTGTCACTAGTGATCTCTAAATGCCAACCCCTAAAGTTGCAAGGAATCTAAGATCCAGAATATATTTTTAAGTGGAAGCAGAGCAGGTAATCCTCTGAGATAGAGGCTGGCTGCCTAGGAGGGACTGGAGTCCAGCCACAGCCAGCCTCCAGGATTCATTCTCATATGTCCTAGAGCTTAGGAGTAGCAAGTTCTATGCCAAGAGAGACCAGAGTGCAGACAGGAAATCTAGCTTCTAGTACCAGTGATACAGGGTTGAGAATTCAGTTCCTGGAAACTGATATTGTAGTAGAGACTTAGTTATTATGGATCTTGGATATAAAGGTCAGAATGGGACCGGTGACAGTTATTTCTTTATATCTTTTCTCCCATGATTTTTAAACAATTTTGTTGTGGTAAAACATATATAACAAAACATTTGCCATTTTAACCATTTTTAAATGTACTATTCAGTGACATATGTCCACATGGCCAAGACTTCTATTGCTTTGGAACTGGCAGAATTCTTCTGTATACCGGCTGCCTGATGGTATCCAAGGAGTAAATCAATGGCTATTGATTTCTAAATATTTTTCATCACCCTAAACACAGTGGCTGTAACAATGGGCTCAAGCATAACAATGACTGTGAAGATGGTGCAGGACCGGGCAGTGTTTCGCTCTGTTGTACATAGGGTCACAATGAGTAGGAACCGACTCGACGGCACCTAACAGCAACAGCAACAGCAACAAAAAACAGAAACACAATACACCTTAAGCAATAACTCTCTATTTCCTCTTCCCCTAAACCCCTGGTAACCACTAATAAATTTTGTCTCTATGCATTTGCCTAGTCTAGATATTGCATATATAAGTGGGATCATACAATATTTGTCCTTTTGTGTCTAATTTCACCTAACATAATGTCTTCAAGGTTCATCCATGTCACTGCATGTGTCAGGACTTCTTTTCATCTGCTTATTCTTGAAGGACAATTTTGCTGTATATAGAATTCTTGGTTGGCAGTTATTTTCTTTCTGCACTTTAAATCTATCACCCCACTGCCTTCTGGCCTCCAAGGTTTCTGAGGAGAAATTGGTACTTAATCTTAATGAAGATCTCTTTTTCTGTGTCAGTTTGCTTTTCCCTTGCTGCTTTCAGGACTCTCTTTTTCTTTGGTTTTTGAAAGTTTGATTTTAATGGGTCTTGGTATGGGTGTTTTTGGGTTTTTCCTATCAAAGTTGGAGTTAATGGAGCTTTTTGTAGGTGTAGACTCATGTCCTTCATCAAATCTTTAGTTTTCTGCCACTGCGTCTTCAAATATTCTTTCTGTCTCTTTTCCTTCTAGGATTTCTATACTGCATATTTTGGTTGGCTTGATGATATCCCACAATTCCTTTAGTATCTGTTTACTTTCCTTCTCTTTTTTTTTTTGCTCTGAGACTAGATAATTTCAGTTGTCTTATATGCTAGTTCACTGATTCTTTCTTCTGCCAACTCAAATCTGCTGTTGAGCACCTACCAGTGAATTTTTCATTTTAGTTATTATATTTTTTCAGTTGCAGTAATTCTGTTTGGCTTCTTTTTATAGTGTCTATCTTTTTATTAATAATCTCATTTTGTTCATGTGTCTTTTTCAGATTTCCTAGTTCTTTGTCCATGTACTCCTTTAGTTCTTTGAGAATATTTAATACTGTTCTTTTAAAGTCTTTTAGTCTGTCTAATTATCTGGGTTTCCATGGATGGTTTCTGTCACTTCATGTTTTATTTTAATAGACCTCCTTTCTTACTTCTTTGTATGCATTGTTATTTTGTTGTTGTTGTTGAAACCAGGACATTTGAATATTGTAATATGTTAGCTTTGAAACTCAGACTCTTCCCCTTCCCCAGGGTTTGGAAAAAAAAAATTTTTTAAATTGTTGAAGGCTGTAGTAGTCTGTCTTCTCAGTGACCTTCCCTAACTATGCCCTCCTGGACATACATGGACACTGAGGACTCTTTTCCCCAACCCATGTCTGGCTAGTGTTTTGAAAGAGATTTGCTTGTACTCCATGAGGAAGTAAACCACACTTCTCCCAGTCTTTGTAACTTGGATCTGTGTTGGGGTCTTCCTTCAACCCTTAGGTGTGCTTCCAATGTACTTAGGGATCAGTCCAAGATGGAAGTGCAGCGTCTTAGGTATTTTCTGTGCATGCATTTTGTCCTGAGCATGGTTGTGACTTTCTCACTTTTCCCATATACATGATGATTTTGAAAGTGCTAATATCTGAAATTCTCATTCTGCCTTCTCCTTCAACCTTTAGGCCTTAATTGTATGCTCTGATCACACTGTTTAACCTCAGGTTCCTATGGGAGGTCACAACCTTCAATCATTGCTCATCACTTCCCATCCGCTACGTGAGTTCTGAGGTAGGCCAAACCAAGCAAAGTGCCCGCTCTGGGTTTTCAGCCCAACCCTAGACAGATCAGAAACACACAACATAATCTACTAGCAAAGTCTTCTCTTCTTACTCCAGAGCCACAAATTAGGCCATCTCTCTGGAAGCACAGTCCACAGTCTGCTGCCTCTGCCACCACTGCCAGACTAGTGGCAGGCAGTAGAAATTTAAAGTTTTCCTACCATTTAAAAGTCACCTTTTTCTTGCCTCAGAATTCATTTAATTGCTGCAGCCCTCTGATTGTTTCCCAGAGTACTTGCAGAATTGAGTCTACCTATTTCTGGTTGTTTTCCTTGGTGATCATGTGGGGAGACAGGAGCATGGAACTGTTCATGCCTCCATCTTCCAACAATCTCCTTTCCCTGGATTTTGACGACACCGTCTCTTCTGGCTTTTCTTTCACTTCTCTAATTGCTCCTTCTCAGTCTTTTTCCTAGTCCTCTCTTGCTCTCTACTACCCATAAATGCTAATGACTCCTGGATTCTGTGTTTGCCCCCTTTCCACAGGAAGCATAATCAGCATGGCTGTTTGAGTGACATTTACTCTTAAATAAGTTCATTTCTAGAAGGTGCCTTTCAAGTTAATTTTTGAACAAATCACTGTGTCCCCATCTTGTGCAGGGGCTTATCACATCTATATTAGTTTCCTATGGCTGCTGTAAAAAATTACCAGAAACTTAGTGGATTAAAACAATACAAATTTACTCTCTTACAGCTCTGGAGGCCAGAAGTCCAAAATGGGTTTTACTAGAGCAGAATCAAGGTGTCAGCGGGGCTGTACTCTCTCCACAGACCCCCGCCAGAGAATCTATTTCCTTGCCTTTTCCAGCTTCTGAAGCTGCATTTCTTGGCTCGTGACCTCTTCTTCCATCTTCAAAACCAGCAGCATTGCATCTTGCTTCAGTTTTCAGTTTGCCTTCTGTCTCTATACCCAAATCCACCTCTCCTTCTCTATTATAAGAACACTTGTGATTACATTTAGGGCCTACCTGGATAATCCAGGTTAATCTTCCCATCTCAAGATCCTTAATATCTAATCACATCTGCAAACTCCCTTTTGCCATCTAAAGTAACACCCACAGATTCCTTGGATTAGGACCTAGATATCTTTGGGGGCATTTTTCAGCCTACCACAATTTCCATGACTGATCTCCTCCTTTCCTTTAGATATGAGTTTTCTCTCCCTCCTCTGCCTAATCAGAAGAAAGGTCTGGCAATCTACTTCTGAAAAATCAGCTATTGGAAATCCTGTGGAGCACAGGTCTACTCTGACACACATGGGGTCACTATGAGCCAGAACTGACTCGGCAGCAACTGATTTTTCTCTGCCTAAAAAAGTACCTAGCACGTATTAAGCAGAGGTTAGATGTTATGTTATCCATGACTCCTGCAGTAGTCAGGATTAAATGATACAGGCTTTACTGCTGTAGCAAATAAATCTCCAAATGTTAATTCAACAAGAGTATATTTCTCAGTCACATCACAGTCTGATACTTGTCAGGCAGCTTTCCTTGGAAGCTCTTTTTCAAGAAAGACCCAAGTTCCTTCTATGTTATAAAGCTGCCATTTAAAATAAGTGGACTCCATGGAATCCAGACTTTCTGAACCCCCCGAGGCTAGATGAACCCCTGAAAGTATTGCCCTGAGATAATCTTTAAACCTTAAACCAAAAATATTCCCCGAAGTCTTCTTTAAACCAAGCAATAGTTTAGCCTAATTAGTAAACAATGTCTGTCTTGAGCATTGTACTCTTTTAAGAATTATCTATATGGGATCAAACTGACAACAGCAACTCAAAAGATTAGATAGGGGGCAGTGAGCTTATGTTAATGAGTGAGGAACAGTTTGGAAAAGGAGAGTGAGAATGGTTGCACAACTTGAATGTCATCAGCGTCACTGAATCGTACATGTAGAAATTGTTTAATTGGTATATGTTCTGCTGTGTATATTTTCAACAACAACAAAAATAAATTGTTTAAAAATTGCCCTCCAAAGGGAAATATTTACTGAATGAATGTAGGCAAAACACAGAGCTTATAGAAAGGATTAGGAAATGGGAGAGAATTTGAGTAGAGTTGAGGCTGTGCCATTCAAAACGTCCTCCAGAGTTGGACATTTGCACAAACTCCTCTGTAAACACAATTACACACACATGCCACACTCCTTCAAAAACCTTATATATTATTATCTTGGAATTAGTTATTGTTATTTATCATTATTGCTCTTTTCTAATAGCTTGAGTAGCTGAACTGAGTTTGTATATTAATTACCAAAAAAAAAAAAAAAAACAATCAAACCCACTGCCGTCGAGTTGATTCCAACTCATAGCGACCCTATAGTACAGAGTAGCACTGCCCTACAGGGTTTCCAAGGCTATAAATCTTTATGGAAGCAGACTGCCACATCTTTCTCCTACAAAGCAGTTGGTGGGTTTGAACTGCCAACCTTTTGGTTAGCTTTAACTTCTGTGCCACCAGGTACAGATATTAATTTGCGGATATTAAATTACAGCCTGATAAATAAATTTACTCACCAGCAAATTGGCAGGTAGCTCAAACAGAGAGAAAATTTGAGTCAAAGTTTAAAATTTTTTAAAGTAATTTTAAAATAAAAGAAAAACAGAGCTTACATCTTTCACAAAAATGAACTCAAAATGGATCATTGTCCTAAATGTAAGATGCAAAACAATACAACTTCTAGAAGATAACATAGGAGAAAATCTAGGTGACCTTGGGTTTATCAATGACTTTTTAGATACACCATCAAAAGCATGATCCATAAAAGAAAAAAATGATAAGTTAGATCCACTAAAATTAAAAACTTCTGCTCTGTAAACAACATTGTTAAGAGAATAAAAAGACAAACCATGGACTGATAAAATACTTGAAAAATGCATATCTGATAAAGGACTTGTATTCAAAATATACACCTACTCCTCACTTATCGACTATCTCGTTATCCAACATTTCACATTTACAACAATAGTAAAAAAAATCTACTATCTGACTATTTTGTGCATTAACGATACATGTCTGGCGGTAATAAACACTGAGGTGCCAGGCAAGAGTAACGCTGGTTGTGATGGTTAAGGTTATGTGTCACCTTGGCTGGGCCATGATTCTCAGTAGTTTAGCACTTATGTAATGATGCAATTTGGCAGTTATGTAATGATGTAATTTGGTGGTTTTGTAATGATGTAATCATCTTCCATTTTGTGATCTGATGTGGTCCTCCTCCATTTTCACATAATGCCAATTTTTGTATAACAACCTGGTTTTTGGAACCTAGCCATGTTGATAAGTGAGGAGTGGGTGTACAAAAACTCTTAAAACTAACAGTAAGAAAATCAACAACCCAATTACAAAATGGGTGAAAGATCTAAACAGACACCTCACTGAAGAATATATATCAAGACCAAAACCAAACCTGTTGCCATCGAGTTGATTCCAACTCAGAGAGAATCTATAGCACAGAGTAGAACTGCCCCATAGGGTTTCCAAGGCTGTAAATCTTTGCAGAAGCAGACTGCCACATCTTTCTCCCAGGGAGCAGCTGGTGGGTTGGCATGGCTGACCTTTCAGTTAGCAGCAAGTGCTTAACCACTGCACAACCAGGGCCCCTTAAAGAACATATACTGATGGTAAATTAAAACAACAATGATATACCACTATACACCTATTAGAATGGCTAAAATCCAGGGGCCAGAGCCAACATTGTGCCCTAGACAGATGCACCATGTTGTCCCGCTGCAGTGAAGACCTGAAAAACTAAGTAAAACAGATACAAACATCAATCCTGGAGCCCTGAGCATCAAATGAAAGGATATAAAACCTAGATCAAACACTGAATGGAGGAAAAAACTGACAGAAAACAGAGAACAACAGGAGATATGGAGTGGAGGTACCCTGCCAACTAACATGGCACATCATGGCCATCTTGAAACACAGCCAGCAATGACCCTGGACAGGGAGTATGGGAAGGCAACTTCACAGAGCTCCCAACAGGAGACAGAGCAGCCGGTAACCAGAGAAACACACTTTCTCAGCCCTCATCCTTCTGGTGAGTAGAAGCAAGAAACACCCCATCCCAGCAGGCCCCACCACCAGGGTCCACAATACCAGCCCCCCTGGACTGCCCCTCCCCTCCCACCATGTAGCTTTTTATTTTCTTTTATTTCTTTCTCCCTCCCACCTTCCCTCCCTCCCTACCAGCCCCCAGATCCCTCCCCACTGGCCCCCAACTCCCTCCCCACCAGCCCCTGGGTCCAACCCCACTTGCCAGCCCCCAACACGCCACCCTTTTTTCTCTTTCTTCCTTTTCTTTCTCCCTCAAACCTAGTCCCAACATTACCTCCTCCCGTTCCCACCAGCCCCCACTATGCCATCTCAGCTAGAGAGCTACATGCACACCAGCCTGCTGCCTCCCCAGGTCCACCCCACACCCACCCACCAGCTCCCACCATGTCATTACTTTTTCTTTACTTTCTCCCTCCTTTCTAGCCCTGTAAGCCACTTCCCTTCCCTTCTCACCAGCCCCCAAGTCTGCCTCTCCCCCACTTGATAACCCACACCACACTGCCATTTTTTTCTTTCCTACTATTCTTTTGCCCTCACACCTAGCCCCATATGCCACCTCCCCCCTTCACACCAGCCCCTACTGCACCACTGTAGATAGTGTCACTGGCATACCGGCCCACCACTGACCAGATGTGCCCCATTCCCACCCACCAGCCCCCACTGTGCCACCATTTTTTTCTTTTTCTTTCTTTTCATTCTCCCTCCCACCTAGCCCCACCACCTCACTGCCCTTCCCACCGGCCCTTGGTTATACCCTGCCCCCACCTGTAGCTCTGGCCATGGTACCCTTTTTTCCTCTTTATCTTTTCTTTCTCCCTCCCACCTAGATCCATATGCCATCTGGACCTCTTCTGGCAGGCCCCCACCATGCCGCCGTGCTAGGCACCCCTGGTGCTCAGGCTCACTGCCATACTGGGCCTGAACCACCCCTCCCATCCCACCACTCAACAAGCTGATGAACAGTGGGGAGTGAGCCCGTAGCACTCTCTGACACCCACACCCATCTGGCAAGGGGCTGTGAATGCTCCAACACTACTGGGCCAACATAAGGAGGAAGACAGCACTTGCCCAGTGTGCCGTCAGTGACTTTGCCAAACCAGCGTACAGCAAAGAAGACTCTCCCTGCCTACTGCTGCCCTGTCAGCCTGTATAAGGTGGTGAAAGCTATCATGTACACAGATGAGCAAGCAGCAAAACACGTCTGGCCTGCCCACCCTGACATATTCAAACAAAACAAAACAGGATGAAACAAATAAACATACAATCAATAACTAAAGAAAATAATATCTTAATGTCTTGGAGACAGCAGAAATTATCAGAACATATAAAAAGGCAGGACAAGATGGTGCCAGCAAGAGACCAAAAAAAAAAAAAAAAGAATCAGATAATCTGGTAGAAGAAAAGGCAGTGGAACTACTGATATGGAATTCAAAAGACTAATATTTGGCTCTCTGAGATATTAAAAGAGATCAAGGAAAACACAGACAAAACCAACAAAAACATAGCCCAGACCAAGGAAAACACAAAGCAATAGAAGAATTCAGGAAAATAATACAAGAACAAAATGTCAAAATAAATAAACAATTAGAAATCATACAAAAACAGCAACTAGAAATCCAAAAGTGAAATAACAAAATTTCAGAAATGGATAACTCAATAGAAGGATTTAGGTGTAAATTTGAAATAATTGAAGACAGAATCAGCAAGATTGAAGACAAATCCATGTAGCCATTTTGTATGAGGAAAAATCAGAGAAAAGAATGAAGAAAATCTAAGAATTACACAGTACACAATCAAGGGCAAAAATTTGCACATGAAATGATACAACCATTTTGGAAAACGATATGGCACTTCCTTAAAAATATTGAAATAGAAATACCATATCATCCAGCAATCCCACTCCTAGGAATATAACCTCTCACAACATGGATGAATCTGGAAGGGATTATGCTACGTGGAATAAGTCAATCACAAAAGGAAAAATATTGTGTGAGACCACAATTATAAATACTCAAGAAAATGTTTACACACATAAAAAAAAATCTTTGATGGTTATGAGGGAAGGGAGGGGTGAGGAGGGGAAATCTCTAACTAGATAGTAGATGAGTGTTAATTTTGGTGAAGGGAAAAACAATACATAATATAGGGGAAGTCAGCACAACTTGACCAAGGCAAAGTCATAGAAGCTTAATAGACACATCCAAACACCTGGAGGGACTGAGTTACTGGGGCTGAGGGCTGGGGACCATGATCTCAGGGGACATCTAGATCAATTGGCATAACACAGTCCATAAAGGAAATGATCTACATCACACGTTGGTGAGTAGCGTCTGGGGTCTTAAAAGACTGTGAGCGTCCATCTAAGATATTCCACTGGTTTCACCCCACTGGGAGCAAGGGAGAATGAAGAAAACTAAAGATACAAGGGAAAGATTACTCCAAAGGATTAACGGACCACAACTACCATGCCCTCCACCAGACTGAATCCAGTATAACTAGATGGTGCCCGGCTATCACCACTCACTGCTCTGACAGGGATCACAATAGAGGATCTTGGACAGAGGGGGAGGAAAACAGAACAAAATTCAAATTCACAAAAAAGACCAGACTTACTGGTCTGACAGAGACTGGAGAAACCCTGAGACATGGCCCCTGGACACCCTTTTAGCTCAGTAATGAAGTCACTCCTGAGGTTCACCCTACAGCCAAAGATTAGACAGCCCCATAAAACAAAATGAGACTAAAGGGGCACAACAGCCCAGGGACAAGGACTAGAAGACAGGAGGGGACAGGAAAGCTAGTAATAGGAAACCCAAGGTGGAGAAGGGAGAGCGCTGACATGTCATGGGGTTGTTAACCAATGTCATAAAACAATGTGTACTAAATGTTTAATGATAAACTAGTTTGTTCTGTAAACCTTCATCTAAAGTACAATAAAAATAAATGAATAAATAAAGATTTGCACATGATCACAGTTCCAGAATGGGGAGAAAATAGAAAACACAGAGAAGATTGTTGAAGATTTGCTGGTAGAAGACTTCCTAAATATCATGAAAGACAGAAAGTTGACCATCCAGGAAGCTCAGCAAATCCCATATAGGATAGACCCCAAAAGAAAGTCACCAAGATATATCATAATCACACTTCCCAAAACCAATGACAAAGAAAAAATCCTGAGAGCAGCTTGAGAAAAATGAAAAGTCACTTACAAAGGCAAAACAATGAGACTAAGCTCTGATTACTCAGCAGAAACTATGCAGGCAAGAAGACAATGGAACGACATATATAAAACCTTGAAAGAAACTGCCAACCAGTAATACTATATTCTACAAAACTCTCTCTCAAATATGATGGCAAAATTAGGACATTTCCAGATAAACAGAAATTGAGGGATTCATAAAAACCAAACCAAACTTACAAGAAATATTCAAGGGAGTCCTTCAGTTAGAGAACCAACAACATCAGACAACAACTGGAGTCTATGACACAGGACAGTATCAGCCAGATACCAACCTATGTAAAGAATTCTCAGTAATAAATCTAAAAGACGTAAAACAGGGAAACAGAGGCATCAATCTGAATGATGACAACGTCAAAACAAAAAAAAGGGGAATAAATGGTGTAGGTACATGACTTTCAAATAGAGAGGCAGTCAGGGCAATATCAAGTAAGAACAGTTCAAACTTAGGAAGATAAGGGTAAATTTCAAAGCAACCACAAAGAAAGTCAACAAACCTACTCATCCAAATAAAAAGGAAGAAAAATATAAAGACTCAGTAAACACGAAATCTATAATAATGAAACAAATGAAAAGAAAACCCACAAACAAAAGAAATTCAGCACAGGAAAGTAAAAGGAACAAACAAAACATCAGCACCACACACACACACAAAAAAAAAAATACAACAATATAACAGCAGTAAAAAGCCCTGTCCTGGAAAGCTTCTCTGGAAAATCCTACCAAACATTCAGAGAAGAGCTCAAACTGTTTCAGAGCATGGAAAAGGAAGGAATACTTCTGAATTCATTCTATGAAGTCAGCATATCCCTGATACCAAAGCTGGGCAAAGACACCACGAAAAGAAAATTACAGACCAATATCTTTCATGAATATAGATGCAAAAAATCTCAACAAAATTCTATCCAAATAGACTTAAGCATCATATCAAAAAAATAATACACCATGACTAAGTGGGATTCATACAAGTTATGCAAGGATGGTTCAATGTTAGAAAATCAATCAACATAATCCACCACGTAAATAGAACAGAAGAAAATCACATGATCATCTCAATTGAGGCAGAAAAGGCATTTGATAAAGTCCAACACACACTCCTGATAAAAATTTTCAATAAAATAATGATATAAGGGAAATTCCTCAACATAGTAAAGGGCACCTATACAAAACTCTGGTGGCACAGTGGTTAACAGCTTGGCTGCTAACCAAAAGATTGGCAGTTCAAATCCACCAGCTTCTCCTTGGAAACACTATGAGGCAGTTCTACTCTGTCCTATAGGGTTGCTATGAGTTAAAAATGACTCAATAGCACCTAACAACAACAACATACAAAACCAACAGCCAACATCATTCTCCACAGAGAGAGGCTGAAAGAATTTCCCCTGATAACAGGAACAAGACATGGATGCCCTTTTAACCATTCTTATTTAATATTGCTGGAAGCCCTAGCTACCACAATAAAGTGTATCCAGATTGGAAAGGAAGAAGTAAAACTACCCCTATTTATAGATAATATGATACTACACATAGAGAATCCCAAAAGATCCCACAGGAAAACTACTGGAACTCATAGAAAGATTCAGCGGAGTAGCAGGATACTAGATCAACATACAAAAATCAGTTGGATTCCTATACACCAACAAAGAGAACTTTGAAAAGGAAATCAGAAAAACAATACCATTTATAATAGCCCCTAAAAAGATAAAATACTTAGGAATACATATAACCAAGGATGTAAAAGACCTATACAAAGAAAACTACAAAACACTACTGCAAGAAATCAAAAGAGACCTACATAAGTGGAAAAACAAACCATGCTCATGTGAGAGGTTTCTCGGATTCATCATTGTTTTCAGTTGCTGCATAGTACTCCATTGTACATATGTACCATAATTTGTTTATCCATTTATCTGTTGATAGACACTTAGATTGTTTCCATATTTTTGCTATTGTGAATAATGCTGTGATGAACGTGGGTGTGCATATGTCTATTCATGTGATGGCTCTATTTCTCTAACATATATTCCTAGGAGTGGGATTGCTGGATCATATGTTATTTCTATTTCTACTTCTAAGGAGGCGCCATAGCATTTTCCATACTGTTTATACCATTTTACATTCCCACCAGCAGTGCATAACAGTTCCAATCTCCCCACAGCCTCTCCAACATTTGTTATTTTCTGTTTTTTCAATTCGTGGCAGTAACGTTGGGATGAGATAGTATCTCATTGTGGTTTTGGTTTACATTTCTCTAATGGCTAGTGATTGTGAGCATTTCCTTATGTGTCTGTTAGCTGCCTGAATGCCTTCTTTGGTGAAGTGCCTATTCATATACTTTGCCCATTTTTTAATTGGATTATTTGTCTTTTTGTTGTTGAGGTGTTGAAGTATTCTATAGATTTTAGAGATTAGACCTTTGTCTGACTTGTAATGTCCACAAATTTTTTCCCAGTCTGTAGGTCCTCTTTTTACTCTTTTGGTGAAGTCTTTTGATGAGAATAAGTGTTTGATTTTTAAGAGCTCCCAGTTATTTAGTTTATATTCTGGTGTTTGTACATTTTTACTTATGTTTGGTATTCTATTTAGGCCATGTATTAGGGCCCCTAGCATCGTCCCTATTTTTTCTTCCATGACTTTTTATCATTTTAGTTTGTATATTTAGGTCTTTGATCCATTCTGAGTTAGTTTTTGTGTATGGTGTGAGGTAAGGGTTCTGTTTCATTTTTTTACAGATGGACATCGAGTTTAGCCAGCACCATTTTTTAAAAGGCTGCCTTTTCCCCCATTTAATGGACTTTGGTCCTTTGTCAAAGATCAGCTGACAATAGGTGAATGGATTTTCATCTTAGTTCTCAATTCTATTCCATTGGTCTATGTGTCTCTTGCTGTACCAATACCAGGCTGTTTTGACTACAGTGGCTGAGATCAAGTAGTGTGAGGCCTCCTACTTTGTTCTTTTTCTTCAGTAATGCTTTGTTGAGTTTTCCTATCCAGGAGCATGGATAGGAACCCCCAAGACTCTGCCCCAGACACCTTGCTAACTCAGAACTTAAACCACTCAGTAAGTCCACCGTTCAGCCAAAGATTAGACAGCCTATAAAACAAACAATAACACACATGAGGAATGTGCTTCTTAGTTCAATTAAGTATACAAGATCAAATGGGCAACACCTGCCCAAAAAGCAAAGACAAGAAGGCAAGAAAGAATGGGAAAGCTGGATAAATAGACACTGAGAACCCAGAGTGGAAACAGAAAGGAGAGAGTGCTGACACATTGCGGGGATTGCAACCAATGTCACAAAATAATTTGTGTATAAGTTTTTGAATGAGGAACTAATTTGTGCTGTAAACTTTCACTTAAAGCAGAATAAAATTAAAAAAAAAAAAGAATAGCTAAAATCCAAAAACATTCACAACACCAAATGCTGGCAGGGATGTGAAGCAACAAGAGCTCTCATTCATTGCAGGTAGCAATGCAAAATGGTACAGCCACTTTGAAAGAAAGTTTGGCAGCTTCTTACAAAGCTAAACATAGGCTTATCATAGAATCCAACAATCACAAGTCTAGGTATTTACCCAAATGAGTTGAAAATATATGTCCACGTGAAAACCTGCACATGAATGTCTATAGCAGCTTTATTCATAATTGTCAAAAACTGGAAAAAACCAAGATGTCCTTCAATAGGAGAATGGTTAAACAACTGAAGCACATCCATACAATGGAGTATTATTCAGCAATTAAAAAAAACAAAAAAATGAGTCATCAAGCTACAAAAGAACATGGAGAAACCTTAAATACATATTGCTAAGTGAAAGAAGCCAATCTGAAAGAGGTACACAGTATGTGATTTCAACTATATGACATACTGGAAGAGGCAAAACTAAGAGAATGAAAAATAAAAAGATCAGTGGTTTCCCAAGGATTCAGGTGGAAGGAGCACAGATTTAAAGGTGGAACACAAGGAATTTTTAGGACAGTGAAACTATTCTGTATGATCCTATAATGGTGGAACAACATTTGTGATGCATTTGTTAATGCCCACAGGACCAAGAGGCAGTTGTTCAGACAGAACAAGAGGATACTGCCTGGTTTAAAGTCAGGAAAGATGTGCATCAGGGTTGTATCCTTTCACCATACTTACTCAGCCTGTATGCTGAGCAAACAATCTGAGAAGCTGGACTGTATGAAAAACAACAGGGCATCAGGACTGGAGGAAGACTCATTAACAACTTGCGTTATGCAGATGACACAACTTTGCTTGCTGAAAGTGAAGAGGACTTGAAGCACTTACTAATGAAGACCAAAGACTACAGCCTTCAGTATGGATTACACCTCAACCTAAAGAAAACAAAAATCCTCACAACTGGATCAATAAGCAACACCATGATAAATGGAGAAAAGATTGAAGTTGTCAATGATTTCACTTTACTTGGATCCACAGTCAACACCCATGGAAGCAGCAGTCAAGAATTCAAGCAACGCATTGTATTGGGCAAATCTGCTGCAAAAGACCTCTTTAAAGTGTTAAAAAGCAAAGATGTCACTTTAAGGACTAAGGTACACCTGACCTAAGCCATGGTGCTTTCAATTGCCTCATATGCATGCGAAAGCTGGACAATGAGTAAGGAAGACTGAAGAATTGATGCATTTGAATTATGGTGTTGGCAAAGAACGTTGAATATACCATGGACTGCCAGAAGAACGAACGAATCTGTCTTGAAAGAAGTATAGCCAGAATGCTGCTTAGAAGCAAGGATGGTGAGATTTCATCCCATGTTCTTTGGACATATTATCAGGAGGGACCAGTCCCTACAGAAAGACATCATGCTTGGTAAAGTAGACAGTCAGCAAAAGAGGAAGATCTTCAACAAGATGGATTGACACTGGCTGCAACAATGTGCTCAAACATATCAATGATTGTGAGGATGGCACGGGACCACGCAGTGTTTCATTCTGTTGTACATAGGATTCCTATGAGTCAGAATTGACTCAAAGGCACCTAACAACACAGGACTGTACAACACAAAGAATGAACTGTACTGTAAATAGTTAATATGCGTACTCCTCACTTCTCGACTATCTTGTTTTCTCACATTTCACATTTATGATAATAGTAAAAAATCTACTATCCAACTATTTTGCACATTAATGATGTACGTCTGGCAATGACGAATGCCGAGGTGTAAGGCGAGAGTAACTATGGCTGTGATGGTTAAGGTTATGTGTCAGCCTGGCTGGGCCATGATTCTCGGTGGTTTGGCAGTTATATAATGATGTAGTCAGCCTCCATTTTGTGATCTGATGTGGTCATCCTCTATTTTCACATAATGTCGATTTTTCTCATAACGACCTGGTCTTTGGAACCTAACTATGTCAGTAAGTGAGAAGTGAGTGTAATAATATATCAGTATTGGTCCCTCAATTATAACAAATTATAACAGTGTGCAAAGGGGAGATGGACTATATGGGAACTCTCTATACTTTCTGCACATTTCTCTGTAAACCTAAAGCTGCTCTAAAAAATAGTCTACTAATTTTGTTTTAATTTTAAAAAGAAGAAAAAAACCCAAAACATTTGCAAAATTCAGAAGTAATTAATTACAAGATATAATTGTGTTTTAAAATGTAGAGTCTTAAAAGTAATTCTTGTATTTTTCTGTACTTGTAAAACATATTCAATAGGGAGAGATTAATATTCAGTTCTTGAAAATATTCACCAGTTTCCCCTTAACTAGGCATATCCTCTGTAGTACATTCAAAATTATCCAATTTATAAATAACTCATTTATACATAACCTGTAAGTTAAAATTCCAGTATATAAAATGGTTCTGTTATAACATTCCATTCAGAATTTCATTTTTAAAAGATACTGCTCTCGGGTAAGTTTACATTTATAACTGAAAACTTTATGAAAGATAGCAGTCTTCTAAAAATTACCCATCTAAAAATATTAATAATAATTAGGTTTGGTTAACTGCTATAAATAAGCCAAATAAAAGATTCAATGGCACAAACAAAATAGCAGTTTACTTGTCACTCATGTAACGTTTCAAAATTAGTAGATTCAAGTTAGAAGACACAGTTATTTAGGGACCCAACCTGACGATGGAACTACCATCTTAAATATGTGGCTTCCAAAGTTCTCTCCGGTCATCAGACATTCCATGCTACAGAAAGGAATAAAAAGTGAACGTCGAGGGCAAGCCATCTCCTTTTAAATAAGTTACGTAGAAATTGCCCACATCACTTCCTCTTACATTCCATTAGTGGGAACTTGGTCATGTGGTCATACGTAACTGCAAAGGGAAGTGGAAATAGGAATTCGGCAGCCCCATCCCAGCTACATCCCTATTATGCTGTAAGAAGGAGAGAACAGATTTTTATGAACAGTTAGCAGTACCTGCCACTCCTAACCTCCAAAAATAGGTGTTCATTCTCTTCTTAAATGCTCATCCCCTCCCCAAAGGAGACAATCCAAAATCCCATCCAGCTATTTCATCCAGAAAGTTATCTGCCTTCTCCAACACTCAATAAACAATGCTGTTTTAGAAATGAAACGATTGTATATGAGATGTTTCTGTTCTGAAATGTCTTTTGGCCCTTCCACATAAACCTTGAGACATGGTAAGATAGGAAGTTAATTTTACTGAAATCTCAAGGGACATACATTTAGGTAAATGTGGAAAAAGAAAAACTGTGTGAGTAGCTTTTTTTCTTTCTCAGAGAAAGCAGCGATAGACAAAGGGAAAGATATTTGGTGACAAAAGGCATTTTGTTTGGTCATAATCTGTAAGAACACTAGTTAAATATTTCTGGAGCAAAATGAGGAGAGAATCCAGATCAAAAGTACATGGCAGCTTAAAAAAAGAAAAGTAAGCTATTTGATTAGATCATCTTGGCATGGCTATTGAGAGCTCAGTGACATTAAAAAAACAACTGTTTTGACAACTGTCTGAGGCTGACTGCCTCAGTAAGACCATAGTCCTCAGGCTAACAGGATGCAGAGGTTGACACATGCCAAGATCGGCAAGTAAGCTGCTAGCTCAGGCACCAGGAACCAGAGGTTAGATGAGGATCCAGAGCAAGGAAAAGCCAGCAAGCTTTGCCAGAAAGTCCACGTGTTGGATGCGTGCCACACCCCCAAGGAAACTCCCTTTCAGCTGATTGGCTGCTCATAGCAGATCGCATCATGGAGGTGACTACATTATTACGTAGCTGCCAAACTACATCATAACTGCCAAACCACTGAGAATCATGGTCCAGCCAAGTTGACACACAACCTTAACCATCACCGTCCACCTCTTGTCAGCTTGGCACTGTATGCACCTCTAAATAAAAAAAATTATAAAGTCATACTTGCACCTAACATACATACCACTGAAAACTCACTAGGCCTGTTTACATCTCATATATTATAACTGAAGAAAACAAAAATATTTGATGTACACATACAAGGAAGAAATACTCATAACAATTACAGTCCTCGTTTCTGCAAATGGTCACGTGGTCATAGCTGTTATTTAGAACTACCTTCTTCCAGCATTCATTTTGTACTCATCTTACCCTCAGAAAGCACCTCAGCTGGTCATGGTCCTTTGGCTGGTAAGTGACCTAAACCTTCATTCCTGAAGGGTCTGGGCCATTAGCAGTCATGTTGAAATTAGATTGCTGTAGTTTTCCATTGACTTTAATCACAGGGCGTGGTAGTACTAAGAGACAACCTAAGAGATCTCCTGTATTCCAGAAATATTCTTCTATACCTCCATTATGTAATATCAATCCTATTTCTTCTTGATAATCAGGATCAGTCACACCAGCCAATACAGTAACTCCCTTCTTTGCCTGTTGATCCAGAGGCATGAGGAGTCCAAAGTGGTCAGGTGGCATTTTTACCACCCAGTTCAATGGAATCAGTGTTGTCTCCTAGTGCATAGGGCCTAGTGCAGAGCATAGGGCCATGAGGACAGGAAGTAAAAATTTTATGAGTGGGTCATTAGGAGTAATAGTGAGCAGTGCCACTCCTGTTTTCACCCCTTGATTCCTGGACCCATGAATCGTGGCTATAGAAAAAAACAGCACCATATATTGGATGCTGGTTTAGAGCATATACAGTCTATTGGAGAACACTGCCCCAACCCTGCAAGGCATTGCCACCTAGCTGGTGCCGTAATTGTGTCTTCAGAAGGCCATCCCATTGTTCAATCAAGCCAGATGCTTCAGGATGATAGGGAGCATTGTAAGACCAGTGAATTTCATGAGCATGTGCCCATTGCCACACTTTATTTGCTGTGAAGTGAGTTCCTTGATCCAAGATGTTGCTGTGTGGGATACCATGACAGTGGATAAGGCATTCTGTAAGTCCATGGATGGTAGTATTGGCAGAAGCATTGCATGCAGGAAAAGGAAATCTGTATTCAGAGTAACTGTTTATTCTGGTAAGAACAAAATGCTGCCCTTGCCATGATGGAAGCGGTCCAGTGTAATCAACCTGCCACCAGGTTGCTGGCTGATTACCTCGAGGAATGATCCCATATCAGGGTCTCAGTGTTGGTCTCTGCAGTTGGCAGATTGAGCACGCAGCAATGGCTGTAGCCAAGTCAGCCTTGGTGAGTGGAAGTCCGTGTCACTGAGCCCATACATAACCTCCCTCCCTGGCACCAAGACCACTTTGTTCATGAGCCCATTGGGCAATAACGGGAGTGGCTGGGAAAGAGGATGACTGATTTCCACAGAACGCGTCATCCAATCCACTTGATTGTTAAAATCCTCCTCTGTGAGGTCACCCTTTGGTGAGTATTCACGTGAGACACAAATATCTTCAGTTCTTTGGCCCATTCAAAGAGATCTGTCTATATACCTCTTCCCCATACCTCCTCGTCTCGGATTTTCCAATATGTTCCTTCCAAATCCCTGACCACAGCCCATGAATCAGTGTACAATTACACATCTGGCCATTTCTCCTTCCAAGTAAAGTGAACAACCAGGAGCACTGCTTGAAGTTCTGCCCAATGGGAGGATTTCCTTTCACCACTGTTCTTCAGGGAGGTCCCATAAAGGGGCTGTAGTGCTGCCATTGTCCACTTTCAAGTGGTGCCTGCATATCACGCAGAACCATATGTAAACCAAGCACGACTTTTCCTTTCTGCAGTCAACTGATCATAAGGAACTCCCTATGAGGCCATAGGTGCAAACTGGAAGAGGGAAGAAAATGTGACAGGAGTGGAGACAATGGGCATTTGGGCCACTTCCTCGTGCAACTTACTTCTGCTTTCAGGTCCTGCTCAGGCCTGATCTTGTACATACCACTTCCATTTAATGATGGAGTGCTGCTGTGCATGTCCAACTTTATGGCTCTGTGGGTCAGCCAACACCCTGTGCATGATGCACGGCACAGGCCACATGGTGACTTGGTGTCCCATGGTTAAGCACTCGGTCTGTGCTAAGGCCCAGTAATAAGCCAAAAACTGTTTCTCAAAAGGAGAGTAGTAATCTGCAAAGGATCGCAGGGCTTTGCTCCAAAATCTGAAGGGTCTGTACTGTGATTCACCAATAGTGGCCTGCCAAAGACTCCAAACAGCATCTTTATCTGCCACTGACACTTCAAGCACCATTGGATCAGCCAAATCATATGGCCCAAGTGGCAGAGTGGCTTGCACAGCAGTCTGAAACTGTTGCAGAGCCTTCTCTTGTTCTGGTCCCCACTGAAAACTAGCAGCTTTTCGAGTTGCTTGATAAATAGGCCAGAGTAGCACACCCAGTTGAGGAATATGTTGCCTCCAAAATTCAAGGAGGCCCACCAGGCATTGTGCCTCCTTTTTAGTTGTGGGGCCAGATGCAATAACTTATCTTTCACTTTAGAAGGAATATCTTGACATGTCCTACACCACTGGACCCCTAAAAATTCCACTGAGGTGGAAGGTACCTGAATTTTTATTGGATTAATTCTCCACCCTCTAGCACCCATATGTTTTCCAATAAGTCCAGAGTTATTGACACTTCTTCCTTACTAGGTCCAGTCAGTATAATGTCATCAATGTAATGGACCAGTGTGATATCTTGTAGAAGGGAAAGGCAATCAAGGTCATTGCGGACTAAATTATGACATAGGGCTGGAAAGTTGCTATATCGCTGAGGTAGGACAGTAAAGGTGTATTGCTGGCATTGCCCGGTGAAGGCAAACTGCTTCTGGTGGTCCTTCAAAACAGATATGGTGAAAAAGGGATTAGTCAGATCAATAGCTGCATACCAGATACTAGGATATATATTAGTTTGCTCAAGCAATGGAATCACGTCTGGAACAGTAGCTGCAGTTGGAGTCACCACCTGGTTAAGTTTTTGATAATCCACTGTCATTCTTCAAGATCCATCTATTTTTTGCACAGGCCAAAAAGGTGAGTTAAATGGGGATGTGGTGGGAGTTACCATCTCTGTATCCTTCAAGTTCTTGATGGTAGCAGTATTCTTTGTAATGCTTCCAGGAATGTGGTATTGTTTTGGTTTATTATTTTCCTAGGTAGGGGATTTCTAGTGGCTTCCACTTGGCTTTTCCTACCATAATAGCCCTTACTGCACTTATCAGTGATCCAATGTGGGGATTCTGCCAGTTGCTGAGTATATCTATTCCAATTATGTATACTAGAACTGTGAAAATCCCATCTATTTCACTCCTAGGAACACCATGACTAAGTAGCCAATGCTATAAGTCCATATGTATCATACTATTCTGATTACTGTTTTGAGTCCACTGTCCATTCTGGTAACAATGCCCACCTTGTCTCTGTCACTTAAGTGCTGCCACTTGGCCTCTACCACCAAGGGATCCAGTCTGCTCCATTGTAGTTAGGTGTCTTAATTCAGTTAGGGAAGTCCCCAATGTCAAATCTGACTGACAAAAAAATAGCCATCACAGCAGTCTTCAAGGATTCTGGGGCTCCCTTCACAAATTTGTTCCTCACTGTTGGGGTAAAAGGTGTGTCCTCTGGGCACTCCATGTGTGGGTCTGTGGCTCTAGTCTGATAAATCCACTCTAACATGCCACTTTCCCTAAGGTTTGGATTCCTTCTTTTACAGTATACCAAGGCAGGTCCGGCACTGCAGCTTGATTTAGTGTGGGCCATATAACCCATGCTTCAGTGACCTAGCCAAATAAATTATTGGATCCTCATCTAAACTATAAAACTGAAACACTGAATGAAAAATCTATGTTTAGTGGGCCCATATTAATAAGCTCAGACTGATACAGCTTTGTGTCCTTGCACCATTATCCCACACCCTTAATTATTTTGTTTTTTTAAAAAAATTTATCTATTTCTTTTTTTTTTTCTTTTTGTTTTTCTCCATTTCTTGGTTTCTTGTCTCTCCACTTCAACGGCAAGCTCCCTCAGCATTTTTTTTTGCTCCTGTCTCTCTCTTCTTTTCCATACCCAGCCTAGCTCCACACATCACAACCTTCGCCTCCCTCTACCTCCTGCCTATCTACACAATGTGCTGAACACTGCATTCCCAAGCAGCAAAGGCATGACCTACTGGAACCTGCCCTGCACTGAGCACTGGCTCATCTGGTTAGCCCAAAGTACTTGCCACAAACAACCCATCCCACCCCTTCCCCTTCAGCTGGACCTGCCCTGCTACACCATAGCTAAACAACTGGCCCTGCCCATTGGACAAGGAGGTGAAAATTATCATGTCCACAGACAAGCAAACAACAAAGAACACACAGATGACCTGCTCAGCCATAACCAAATAAAACAAAAAAATGGGATGAAACAAACAAAGCTACAATCAATAAATGAAGAAAATAACTACTGAAAGTCCTGAAGACAGCAGACAATATCAAAACATATATAAAAAAAAGGACAGGATGGTTCCAGTAGGTGTCCAAAATAAAACACCAGATGACTTTCCAGTACAAGAAAAGGCACTAGAACTACCTGATAGGGAATTCAAATCTCTAATATTCAGAGCTATCTAAAAGTTGAAATGAAAACCAGACAAAAACGAGGAAAAAAATAGACAAATTCATGGAAAAGGCAGACAAATTCATAGAAAATACAGACAAGAAAATGGAAGAATTCAGGAAAATAATACAGGAACAAAAAGCAAAATAAATTCACAACTAGAAATCATACAAAAGCAACAATTAGAAATCCAAAAGATAACAAGATTTCAGAAATGGATAGTGTCATAGAAGGGCTGAGGAACAGGTTTGAAACAATGGAAGACAGGATTAGCGAAATTGAAGACAAAAACTTGGATACAACTTAGAGGAAAAATGAGAAAAAAGAACAAAGAAAAATTAAGAAACCCTGAGAATTATGTGGGATACAATCAAAAGCAAAAATTTCTGAGTGATAGGAGTTCCAGAACGGGGGAGAAAATGGAAAACACAGAGAGAATCATTGAAGAATTGCTGACAGAAAACTTCCCTAATATCATGAAAGATGAAAAGCTGACCATCCAAGAAGCTCAACGAACCCCATATAGGATAGACCCCAAAAGAAAATCACCAAGGCATATCATAATCACACTTGCTAAAACCAAAGACAAAGAAAGAATTCTGAGAGCAGCTCGAAAAAAATGAAAAGTCACATACAGAGGGGAAACAATAAGACTAAGCTCTGATTACTCGGCAGAAACCATGCAGGCAAGAAGGCAATGGGATGACAGATAGAAAACCTTGAAAGAAAAAAATTGCCAGGCAAGAATAATATATCCTACAAAACTCTCGTTCAAATATGATGGTGAAATTAGGACATTTCCAGATAAACAGAAATTAAAAGAATACGTAAAAACCAAACCAAACTTACAAGAATTATTAAAGGGAATCTTTCTGTTTGAGAACAAAAATCAGATGACAGCCTGAATCTGGGACACAAGATTGTAACAGCCAGATAGCAACCTGGGAAATGAACTCACAAGGACTATTCAAAACCCAAATATTTACAACAGGGAACCAAAGAGGTTAATCTGAAAATGACAACAACATCAGAACAATAAAAGAGGGAATAAACAGTGTAGGTATAGAACTTTCTATTGGAGAGGAAGGCAAGGCGATACCAAGTAATAATAAACCGGTTCAAACTTAGGAAGATAAGGGTAAATTTCAAGGTAACCACAAAGAAAGTTAACAAACATACTCATCAAAATAAAGAAGAAAAACGTAAAGTCTCAGTAAAAACAAAAACAAAAGAAATGGAAAAAAATCCACAAACCCTGTGGAGCAGTTCTACTCTGTCCTGTAGGGTTGCTATGAGTTAGAATCGACTCGACTGCAATGGGTTTGGTTTTTGGTGTTACTACTGGAAGCATAGTCATCAACATCTTTAATACTAACCAGATTTGAGAACCAATTTAGAAAACTC